>NW_025890635.1:41474-130165 GCF_002878395.1 Capsicum annuum | reverse complement strand
AAAATATATGATATAACATAATATATAAATGAAATACATAAATCCCCAAAACCTGGTATCATAAGTGTAAAGGGCATCTAATACAAGACTAAGTCTGAAATATGTCATCCTATCTCGAAAAAATAGCTAAAGACAAGATAGAATAAGAGGAGGTCTGAAATCTTCCCTGAACTTTGGAGTTCACTTGTACCTCAAATATCTACTCTCACAATATGATCTCACCCATGGTCACACTCATACTAAGATTTACACAAGAAGGGCACAAAAGTAGGAGTAAGTACGGTCCACTTGTACACAATAGGTATCATAGACCGACTAAGCTAAGTAGGAAACAAAACAAGTAAAAGATACTATGAGCATGTTCCACCTACAGACAGAACAATTTTCAAATGGTAGCTCATACCATGTCCACTGAAAATTTTATAATATATAGTAAAAGAGGAACAAATATACATGAAATATATGTAAGAAAGTGAAGTACACGCCAACGAGTACAAAAAATAAATGCAAAAGATGGAAATGTAATGTAATGCAATATAATGATGTTGGGAGTCTTGTATACACCATCCAAGCTTCAACTTTCAGGAAAGGGCCTATGGGGGGAGGGTTCGCAATCCATATAATTTATAATCTCAATCTCATATCTCAATCAACCTTACCAACACAGTCCTCGAAGTAGGTGTTTCATAAAGTATCTCATTTTCCTACAAAATCAATATTTCTAAATCAACCTTCCGAGTATATCCCTCAATATAGGCATTTACAAAGTGTCTTATTTTGTGTAAAAAATAAGTGCTTCTCAGTGGTACCAATCTCATGAATATGTATAGATAAAATGAGGATGTAATACTCACAATCAATCAGTATGAAAATAAAGATTAATTCAATTCAAACATAAATAAGCTCAGAATCAACTCAAATTGACAATATTTCATGATAAAAAGTCATCGCAAGACACCATTGGTAAATATAGTCACGTAAGACATCAATAACATCATTTACCCCTTACTCGAAGATACTATAATAATAAAGGCAAATAATGCTCAAGTAAGGCCTATATTAACTAGTAAATCCCCCACTTGGACAACATAATAAGAAATAAGGCAATGTAAGGCATAAATAGGCCTACAATATCATATAAAGCTCTTACCCAGACATCACAATAATTATGTTCTCTCAAGTCAATAAAAATATACAAATAAGCCCCCACATGGGCATACAATAATAATAATAATGATTTTGAAATACAACTTTCACAGCTAATACCCTAAGCCGTAACATATTTACATGATCGTTAACTAGCCAAACTACTCTGAAGAAAGTTAAGCCATAATCTACCTCAAAAAGATAAAATCCAAAGCCTAAGCCATTCAAGGAGTCTTTCCTTTATGAAAGATTTTGAAATGAGTTACATCTATCAAAACATAATATATACATCAAAAGGAAGCTAAGGATACCAATATTAGCTATATTTAAATTGGGTCTAAAAATTATTTGAAAAGTAGGTTCAAAATCAAAATGGTAAAATCTGAAATTTTATTTTAGAAACATATTATCTATATCAATAGGAGTCTAAATTTAAAAACCCAAGTAAAAATGAGTTGAATTCGATGCTCAAATCAAAGAAAAACCAATTTTAGAGTTTACCGTGGAAAATCCCTAACTTCGAGATTGAAAATGTAACTTTGAAGGTGGCTTTGTAAGGAATTCATTTGGCATTGATCAAATAAGGACTTAGAAATTAACCAAATGAATTTTAAGTGAATACTCTCTTGAATTGTCTCTACCCAATATCTTAAAGTCCAAGTATAAGAAATCGAGGGGTTTTGGTTGGGAAAAGGAATTAAATCTTCCTAGGAGTCATCTATTAATCACAATTAAAGTCACTTATGTCCTGATTGCAACCTGACACAAATAGATCCCTTACAAATGTAGTCACCCTCCTCGTGTTTGTGATGACAAAATCCTACACCTTAGGGACCGCAAGCCCCCCACTACAATTATAATGTCCCATTAAATCCTTCTCTAGAAACGTAAGGGATGGCCTATGAATGTGAAGATGAAGTATGGACTATATCAAAAATAACAAAACCAATAGATTTTAAGTGTGGAAATATCTTGGAATAGGCCCTCACAATTCATTTGGGACCCATTAAAATAAATCAGATATGCTACTAGGCTATATTTGATATAGTGGAATCAATGTCACTATGATATGCTATGAATATATAACACTTACGATGCTTAAAACTATGAGAATATGAATGTACTTAAGGCTATTTTGTTGGATTTAAGGTGTTTTTGGAGTGTTTTGCAGGAAATCATGTTTTGAACGCTAATTTTGTGAAAAAGAGGAAAAAAGGTATTTTTTCTACTTTTTAATGTAATTAAGGATGTTTGGGACACTTTCTGTATTAGTCGTGATCAAAGTATGTTCTAGAATTGAAGAAGAGCTCAAAAAGATAACTCTTGATATCTACTAAGTCAACCTACAGACCACATGTAGGACCTATAGACTGTAGGTGCGCAAAGAAGGTGCCAGATGTCGAAATCCCAAGAGCTAAGCTATAGGATTTGTACCTGTGGTCTGTACCTACGAATAGGGTTAAGACCGTAGGTATTACCTGCGCCCTATGCCAGACCGCGGGTATAGAGAGTAGGTGGCCGCCGATAATGATTATTCTGGATTGTTTTGAAATCATTTCCTAGAGTTTCCATGTATCAAATTACACTCCTACAATGTTTGTAAGTCCTATTGTGTATGAGTAATTAATTTTTCCTATTTTATTTAGGATTTAAACAGTAGGGTTTCTTGTAAACTATAAATACCCTTTAGTCTTTGTTTAGTTTATTCATTCAATTTAATTCATTCAGAAAAAGACATTCACCTATTGATTGGTTGAGATGGAGGTACCTTTGGGGCCAAGTTCTCAAAAATGCTTTTGTTTTTGGTTTGTTATTCAATTTAAGACTTTGGGATTTATTATTCACTATTGTGATATTGATTTTGTAATTCTGTTTGTGGATTCCATAATTGATCTCATAACTATGAGCGGCTAATTCTCTTAGCTAGGATTGTGGGAACCCTAGTGGATTAACAAAGTAGAGGAACTTCTAAGTCGTTCTAGATAAATATTCTTGCATGTATTGGGTTTTCTTCATTCTTATTAATTTCTTAGTGGTGGACAACATTAAGATCCCACCTATATTGTTACTACTTACTCCAAAAGAGGAGTAGTGACTAGTAAAACAAGATCAGAATAGTAATTTAAAGATTAACGGTCAGTATAAGATGCTAGGTATTATCTAAGTAAGATCGTTAACTATATTCTAATAACTAGAGTCCCAAAAGGTAATATTTAACTGAGATCCATGCTAAAAGGTTAGTAAGGCGGCACCTTGAGTCTCAAAAGGTAAATGGTGAAATCCATCTGCTCGTTCAAAATACTGTTGATGGTATATAACTTATCAGATGTTCCATGCAAGGTATTAGAATGGTTTAATAGTGAATGATAAGTCTACTGAGTTAAGAAGCTAGGGGGAATACAAGCCTAGTGTTCATCTTAGATTGTTTACAACCAAGAGCAACTAATTTTTTTCCTTGTTCAATTTCAGCAAATCCCTGCTTTTACTTTCCCCTATTGCCTGGTGATTGTAGCAAGTTCAAGAAGGATTTTTGGCATATTCCCTGTGGGATCCATCCTAACCTAGTTGGGTTACTATATTTAATAATGATTGCTTTATCCTTCAATTGGAGGTGTATTTTGGGCGTTATCAAATTTTAGCGCCATTTCTAGGGAATAACATCTCAAAATTATTGGTTGAAGTGTTGGAGTTATCGGGTTTTATTTTCTTTTAAATTATTTTTTTGCCTAGTCTTCTTGAGATAATAACCTAGCCAGAGGAAGTATGGACTGATGATGACTCCTTATTTATTGATCCTTTTCCTTTTGATATGGTGTATTACTGTAGAAGCATGATAAATATATTGATGGAACATAATGAAAGCATGCTTGACACATTATCACCCATGGAAAAAGGAAGAAAAGATTATTTTTAAAAGGTTGATAGGTTTGGCTTGGATATCTGCCACTTAAAATTAGAGTTGGATGCAAGAGATGTTGCGGGTAATGTCCAATAACCTAGTTATGGGAATTGTGAGATTGGAAAATTCCTAAAAAGCGAAATTGAGGAGTTGAAATTGGAGGAGTCAGAAATTGTTCATGCTATTATGGATAGCGTCACTCTTAAGGAGAGCATACTAGAATTATGTGGGGATGTAAAGAAGGATGCAATTCCTGAGTTAGGGCATATTAGACCTCATTCAAAGCTTTTTTCCACATTGTGTTTGGATAGTCAGATCTTAATCGAGACATCCAAGCCTAAAGAAGAGTGCAAGGAGGAGGAAACATATGTCTATATTCTTGAATTTGTAGAGCCAGAATCAAAGAACTACATTCCCCACTTAAGGGCCAAGAAGTACAACATGCCACATCTATATCTTGGGTTCTTTACTTTTATATCTCCACCCCATGAGTATAATGAGAAATTAGAAAAATAATTAGGGGTGTAGTTCATAAGTTTAAAGTGGAAAGAGAAATTTGAAGGTCAACTTTTGGGTTACCTTAATGAAGTCTGAGTAATCAAGGTACCCATGGGCTTGTTGGGAAAGTTTGAGTATCCAACCAAGTCCCATCATGCCGCGACGTGAAATCAGGCGCTTCTTGGGAGGCAACCCAAGGTATTTTGTTGTTTGTATTTGTGTTACATAATTGATATTAGATTTTTGTATCTATGGTGCCACAGGTATTTTCCTAACCCCCTTGTTTTGTAGAGGTTTGATGAATTAGGGATAATTATGATTTTAAGTTGGGGGTGGGGCTACTTATGGGTCATGATGTCCTTTTGGGGTTTTTGTTGCTGTGTCTCTTCCCCCTATAGTCCTGTTCCTAGTAGAGCCAACATGTTTACGCATATTATGTTTTGTTTCATGATGTTTTGTGTTTAACTTAGAAAAAAATAAGTATCTAGGGCAGTTGGCATATTTTGGTTGATTTTTGAGATAAATTATAATACCTCTCCAATTGTCTATTTTTGAACTATGTGCATGTATATATATATATATGACTATTATGGATCTTGTTATGACATTAGGATTAGAGACATTATAATGACTTGCTAACAATTGCATGAACTGGATAGGTAGTATCTTGTGATGTAACTTTGTGCCATATGTGTGAGGGATTCTACTTATTCCCCATATGTGTTAAATCCAGAACATTCCCAGTTAGTCTTGACTAGGTTATAGGATATTTGGTTAGGAAAGGATCATAGGACGTTTTTGATATTAGTCCACTTTTAGCCTACACGACCTTCCATGTGTGAATTATATCCCTGGATCCCGATTTTGAGCCAGAATGCCTATTTTTATTGTTACAACTTTCACATTCCCATTTGTGTTACAATGAACTTGTTTTGGCCCTGGTCCTCCTTGGACATTGTGCACCTCAACTCAGGCAAATTTCCTAAGTTATGGGTGGCTATTATAGAAGTGTGTAATGTATAGTGGGTATGAAGAAGGTTAAAATAAGAGAAAAAAAAATTAGGGCTGGGTGTGGTAGAAAAAAAAAAGAAAGAGAGAAAGAAAATAAAAATTGAAAATTATGAAAAAGAAAGAATAAAGAAACCACACCCAGCCTAAATGTGCATAAAAGAATAAATGGAGAAATAAAGGTGGAATAAAAGAACATTGGTTAATAAGTGAGACCTCAAAGTTAGTGTAGTGCTGTAATGCCCCAGAAAACGGGTCCTAGAGCGTCACATGGTGCTTGAGGCTACGAGTAGCCCCAAGCTAACCCTTTGAGCCATTTCACTTAGTTCAACACAAATCAATGGGGTTTCCATAAATAACTCTCAAATATCAACAGAGTAATCATCATCCAAGAATAAAAGAATTTCAGAAAGATAACAAAATACGACTTATTAGTCAACTCCCAACATGTATACTAGTCTAACAAGCCTCTAAGAAAATCAATAAAACTAGAGAGCCATTGAGACATTCCCCAACTGACTCATAGTCAGTTATCAAATGTACATAATTTTGTGAAACCAACATCAGACATCACATCCTTGAAACATGAGGACTCACCACAATAGAGGATGTAGAACAGCGTGCCTGAAGAATCACTGTCGAACCTGGAATTGAGCACCTGAACCAATATTCTGAGAAAATGCAGCCCACATCCGAAGATGTGGGTCAGTACCATGGAAAGGAACCAAGTATATGGGGGTGTATGTAGTTGTATAAACATCATCATCATAAATATTTATAAGAAATATGCAGGATGTATGAAGGACTCACATAGCCTGAAGAAAATCATCATAATCATGAGAGGATGAAATAAGTACAATAACACATGTTAGTTATCATATAATTTGTCAATCACTTTCAGTTCATCAAGAATATCAATTCTCATAATGTAAATATCATTTAAATCTTTCGAAAGAATAACTTCCACAATTCCACTTTCAAATCACTTCACCATTCACCATAGACACAAGGAAACACACACACACTGGGAGATCTTATAACCGACATAAACCATGTGAGCTACATGGAGTGCAACGTATATCCCACGTTGGGGAGAACCGTCATATCCTTGCCATCGAAGTAGGACTATCGATATCAAATCCACACAAACTAGTAATCACTATATAAATCAGCCTCAAGCTTACTCTTACGGGGGGACGTAGTTCTAGGGAAGTAAGGTCGCTTTATACCTCCCACTCGGTTCTAAAGATTTCTCTCGGACTTAGCTCAGATCATTTCAAAGATAAGCCATAACAAAACAATTTCAGTAATATATAAATATACATCGGGAGCCATCATGCTTCCCATCTATCAAAATCAACCACGTTGTGGATTTTTTTCACACTCGAGTTCAAAACAACTCCATTAAGACTAAAAGGTCAAATCATTCAAAATATCTCAAATATTCAACATCAATGTGCTTATAACACACACATTCTCAAGAAAACACAAGTTCCAATGGGGATTCATGACCCAAATATCAAAATCATGATAAATATCGTTCAAGATTCATGCTTTAAATCTCCACACATGTAAATTTATCTTTCAAAATCATAAACACCAAGATTTCATAATAATCATCATAATACATGGGTTCATGCTTCAAATTTGTAAAAATCAAATTAAAATTATGCCTTTGTAAAGAAAATTACTTTTGGGCACAAGAACGAAAGAGAGTTCTTATTGAAAAACCCTACATACCTTGAATGATGAACTTTAGATCGATACTCGTTTTTGAGATGTTAATCATTCTTTGGAATTATGGTCTTTGGAGTTATTGAACTAGGAACTTGGAATCTTGAATAAATGTGCAGAATTAATGGTGAACTTTGGAGGTTCTTGAAGTTGGATGTAGGAGCTTAGGGTTTTCTTTTTAAAGGAATTTGATGAAATATGACATATAATGCTTCTAATAGGCTTTAATATAGGGTTTGGATGGATTTTGGGTGAGGGGGAATGACCAAAACGCCCTTAAAAATTAAACAAATTCTCAAATCTGTCTTTTGATGGACTGTTTTGATAGTCTGAAGTAGATCAACCATAACGTTGTACTCCGATATCCAAATTGGATGAAACCAATTTCATTAGAAAGAGAACTCTATATATTTTTGTTGATATATAGTATCTCACTCAGATCATTGTGTACGAGGAGTTATGATCGTTTAAAGTTGGAGCAAAAATACGCTAGGCCTCAGTACTTTTTCCTGCATATTTTACTATTCACTACTATTCACGGTTTGATTGGAATGTTCATAAATCATCACTTGAGTGTCCATTTAGGATGATCTATATGTTGTTGGAAATATTATTTGATACTCTACACAATGGTAGGTCATAATCTAAGACATCTGTATGGAAAATTTATAATTTATTCTAGAAGATAGAACCCAACACGTGTACGCATAAAATTTCAACAAAAAATTTCCTGGGGTATTACAAGTGCCAATGAGGCTTAGTCACTTTAAAATGCTCATGTGTATCATACTAAACCCAAGCCTACATACAAGCCGAGAAAATTCCTATAGTGATCCTAACTTGATTATCTGACAGTTAAGATAAAGAAAATTAGGGCAAACCTATGATATTTGACATGGATTGATTGGAAATTTTTTTGAGTGTGAGTGTCTCTTGAATGCCCTTGTATTAACATGCTCGATTTTATATGTGAGTGAGTGGTACTTTTTTATTATGAGGTCACGTGAGTTGTATTGCTAGCTACTTACTTATTTGGGTAGTGTAACTTTTATATAGCATGGTTGTTTGTTGCTAATGTAATTCCATAGTTTGATTCCTCTATGTGAAATTATTGTGCTTCCTTAATACACACAGTTGGGTTTTAAATTATTAAAATTTTAGAGGGTAATGATCTTGAGCCTAAATTTGATGATTGACTTCCATAGGTATATTAGGTTTCTCTTGGTTAAGCATCATTATATTGTTTTGTTATATTTTATTGCCCAAGGACATGCAATGTTCTAAGTTGAGAGTGTTGATGTGCTATGAATATATAGCACTTACGATGCTTAAAACTATGAGAATATGCATGTACTTAAGGCTATTTTGTTGGATTTAAGGTGTTTTGGGAGTGTTTTGTATGAAATCATGTTTTGGATGATAATTTTGTGAGAAAAGGAAAAAAGGTGTTTTTGGCTACTTTTGGTGAAATTAAGGATATTTGGGACACTTTATGTCTTGGGCGTGATCAAATCATGTTCCAGAATTGAAGAAGAGATGAAAATATGACTCCAGACACCTACTAAGTCAACCTACAAACCACATGTAGGACCTATGGAATGTAGGTGGGCAAAGCATGTGCCAGAGGTCAAAATCCCATGAGCTGGGCTACAAGATTTGTACCTGCAGTCTACACCTGAGCCCAGTGTTAGGACCGTAGGTACTACCTGTGACCTATGCTACACGAAGGTATAGAGAGTAGCTGGCTGTCACTGTAATTTTCCTAGATCATTTCGAAATCATTTCCTAGGGTTTCCATGTATCCCAATTACACTCATATGATGTTCTTAAGTCGTATTGTGTATGGGTAGTTAAGTTTTCCTATTTTTGTTAGAATTTGAAATCTAGGGTTTCTTGTAACCTATATATACCCTTTAGACTTTGTTTAGTTTATTCATTCAAAAAAAGACATTCACATATTGATTGGTTGAGAAGGACCCCCCTTCAGGGCCAAGTTCTCAAACATTTTGTTGTTCTTGTTTTTTTTACTCAATTTAAGACTTTGGGACTTATTCTTTCACTATTGTGAGATTGATTTTGTATTCTTGTCTGTGGATTCCATGATTGATCTTATAACTAAGAGAGACTAATTCCTTTAGCTAGGGTTGTGCGAAACCCTGGTGGATTAACAAAGTAGAGGAAGTCCTAAGTCATTATAGATATATATTCTTTCTTCTATTGGGTTTTCTTCATTCTTATTGATTTCTTAGCGGTGTCCAACATTAACATCCCACCTAGATTATTACTAGTTACTCCAAAAGAGGAGTAGTGACTAGTAAAATAAGATCACAATAGGAATTTGAAGATTAGCGGTCAATCCATGCTGCTAGGTATTATCTAAGAACGATCATTAACTATCATCTAATAACTAGAAACCCAAAAGGTAATAGTTAACTAGGCTCTAGGATAAGGTTAGTAAGGCAACATCCCGAGACTCAAAAGGTAAAGGGTGAAATCTATCTGCTCGTCCAAAAGACTGTTAATGATACATAACTTATTAGATTCTGCATACAAGGTATTGGAATAGTCCAACAATGCACGATAAGTCTACCGAGTTTAGAATCTAGGGGGAACACAAGCCTAGTGTTTGTCTTAGATTTGTTACAACCAAGAGCAACCAATTCGTTTCCTTGTTCTATTTCAGTAAATCCCCCTTTTACTTTTCTGCACTGCTTGGTGATTGTAACAAATTTGAGAAGGATTTTCGGCCTATTCCCTGTGGAATAGACCCCAACCTAGTTGGACTACTATATTTGACAGCAACCGCTTTATCCTTCAATTAGAGGTGTATTTTGTGCGTTATCACACTATAAATTTTTTCTTGCAATAATTTAACCTTCAAGAGCCATTTAGTCTTAATTTAGCTAGTTTTATTCAAAAGGGTCAAAATGAAAATTAAAGGCTCTGAACCCAAACTATTTGAGCTACTAATCAAAATGGACATTCTATCTCGATGAAAATTTCCAAATTGTCATCCAACTTCAAAAAATTAAATGTTGACCGTGGTCAACTCATGACTTTTAAAAGCCTCTAAATATCTCAAATTCACCTATATCACTCTAGAATGCATCAATAATTGTGTCAACCATTAGCACAACATAAATAGTATATAATAGCTAGTAGAGAGGACAAAATAGTCAAAAAGTATAAATTAGGATAATTTACAACTTTGGTCGTGACATTATCCACCGTTAAAATACTAGTACATTCTCAAAATAAAAATAAAATAAAATACCTTAAGGGGTAAAAGCTGGGAGTATCTACGTCTCATATCCGGCTCGACCTCTCAAGTATTCTCCTCAATAAGTGAAACACCTTAGGTTTGGACTCTTAGAAATTTCCTGGATTTTTAGATTCTGGGCTACATACAACTTGTAGGTACCAATCGTATGATAGGGTACGATTGGTATGCTCTTGGTTGTATACTAACAAGTATTGACTAGTGGGTTGGATTAGTTTCTAGAATGGATACAACCTGGTGGGTATGAGTCGTATGGTTGGATACGAGTCATATAGTTTGGGTTTTTACTTCACTTAATATAAGACTTAGTAACTTAAATTGGATCTACATAGGAGTATCTCACCATGTAATTCCCCGATTATCTAAATTAGAATGCTACACAGTGTCATGACCTTGAAGGACCACAAGGTAACCCATGACTGATATTTATACCTATACATTATATAATATGACATGAAAATGCAGAAACATACACTGAGAGGTCGTAAGGTTCAATACTAAACATAGATGAATAATAACAACAACTCTGACATAGAGTGGTATCTCGATACAAAAATAGAACCGAAATACTAAAGTCTGAAAAACATGAAAAATACTATAGTCGTCTGAAAGCCTCTAACTTTTTGACTAAAAAATTGATGGGACATATCCCCAACTAACTCTAAGTAATAACTAATAAATAAAATAATGGAGAAATAATCATGTCCTTAAAGGATGAGGACTCACTTCTATTCTGACTGCTAAGACTGGGATCTACTGTTGATCTGGAACTTGTGTCTCTGAACCAATGGTGTAACATAAAAAGAAAGCACCATAGTACAAATGCGTCAGTACAATGGAATGTACTGAGTATATATGTGAGGTAGTCTAATCCAAGGGTTAACATGCATGAATAATGCTAGCTAACTTTCCAACATGAATGCAAGAATGCATACATAAATACATAACTGTAAATGACACTTTGATATCAGGATTACTGAATCTGAATACTGATAACATGACATACTAAAAACTGATATATCTGATAGCATAAATAGATGTATCTGAATGTAACTGATAACATGGGTGACTGTATCTGATAGTCCTGAATCTGATGGAACTATTTAAGTTCCTTACTATATCTGAGTTGATTGTATCTGGCAGTCTTGTATTTGAAAAATTATCTGAGTTCTTTTACTAAGAGTAGTTCTAAAACTATGGGATGTAGTATTTAACTGACATGCCCCTAATATGCCATTATGGCTCAGAGGGGGTCCAATCTATAACTCTAATTGGAAGGGTGTCAATACCGCGCCACTGGTAAGGAAAAGCTGTGGGAGACCCTTATCTGATAGCATCCCCTGTACGAGAATGGTGGAGCCCTTATCTGACAGTGCTTATCCACCTCATCAACCCTCATTGACAGTGTTGATGTCTCAACCTATGCTGGCTACATAGTTTTGGAATGCAAGTATAACTGCTAAGGATCATACCCTCATATGATAGTGTGTGTTCCCATCCTTGGATTCATTTGGTGCTAATTTCTACTCCCATCTGAATGAACACTGAACATGATTTACTGAACTAAACATGGACTGAGTTACTGAATTCTGTTGACTGACAAAATATTACTTATATCTGACAACTGACTGAGTTCATGATATCATGGAGGTTTTCTCAGTCATAAGACTGCCTGAAGTCTAAGGATCATGGCTTGAATGAGAGTATCATGAAAACATGACATAGCTCTAGGTACACAGCTAATGTTTTGGGTACAAGTACTCCCAGGACTCGATGGAAGGAAACTGACAAAGCATGACTTACTTAAATATATAATAATAATCATTATACATTTACTGAAGCATTTCATCAAACATGTGATAGGCATAAGCTTGTACGTACATAGGGATTTCATGATATCATGCTAATTAGACACTTTCCCTTCATCTAGGCATTCAACCAAACACTTAGTAGGCATAGAATGTGTAAACAATATCATACAACAATTAACTATCATGATTCAATTCTAATTTAATCATTCAAGGGTTTAGTCCTAGGGTTTCATGAATCCATACCGATACAAATCAACCCATATGGAATTAGACAATCATTCATGGAACAAAATTTAATTACTTATTATCAGCATGAACAAAAGCAACCCAATTATGAAAGTCATAAGAAAATCCATAACATGTATTTAGAAAAGGGATTCTTAGGCTTCATGGATGAAGGGAGTCCCTAAATGAACAATATGCATACCTTAGTTCATGATTTCTTAAAGATTGATGGTGAAACCTTCTTGAAATTAGATCTTTTATGAAAACCCTAGCTTGTTCTTGAGAGAAACTTGAGAGAAGAGAGTGTATTTTTGGTGAAAAGTAGTTGAATCACGTGTTAAAGGTCTTAAATAGTGGTGGAAAATTAACCTTTTTAACCCTGGACTTGTCTTATAATTTCAGTAAGAATTTCCCAAATTGAACCCCCAGAGCAAAATTTGACAATTGGAAAACTGAGGGATGGTGCGACGTGGAGCCATTGCATTGCCTTTTCCTTCGTGACCTAGAACTTTGGCGAGACGTAGGGGAAATCGCACTGAGACATTAGAAAAAGGACAATTCTGAATTTAAGTGATGTACAATAATTGTGGACACCTACTGAAAATTGCTAAATGCCATTTCCTCTTATGCGTGGTGTGCCACTGACAAATATGGCGCTGTTTTATGATGGAAATTTGAAATTGTCATAATTTTTTTACCCGGCTATTGAATTTAAGAGAATCATATATCGATGGAAAGCTTATTGAATTTTCCATATGACAAAAGGCGAAAATCTTTACAATTTCTCATGGAATAATTATCATTCACTTTAGAATCTAATACTTGGCATTCTTGGGATGAAATTTACTAGAAATCTTTGGGGTATTACACGCTATGAGTTGTAAGATAGGGTATGAGTTGTATCATTGAATTGTATGGCCGGCAGTGTTCAAACTCCCTTTGATTCTATTCTTTCAAGGATATAGTTTAGAGTTATAAGTAGGAAGGCTAGGGTCCGAATGGCATCTCATATTGGAGGGTATGGCTGGTATGGGTAGTCGTACCACCTTATGGGAATTTTAAGTAGTTAAGTTGGGGGTAATCTAGATATTTCTCCACCTAGCCACTTAAGGCCCCACAACTTTTAGCACACTTGGGAGGTTATTTATCCTATTATTCTACTCTTAAATCCTTAGAAACTCTCTCTAATTCTCTCTAAGGATCTTGGGTAAAGGAAGGCTAGGGTTTAATCTAGAGAAATAATTTGGGGCTTGTTTAAGTGATTTCTTTCCAACATCTTCATAGTCTAAGGAATGTAGTCCTCGATCATTGTTAGTTCCAACTAAAGGCATGATTTATACAATGTTTTCATGGCATTATTATTGTATAATTTTGGGGTTTTCAAATATATATTGGGGTTTTTGTATTAAATGCTTGGTTATGGTTTTCTTATGTTTCAATTGTAATTACATGCTTTAAGGTTGTTTGGACAATTGGTATCATGGTAATAGTTAATTGGATTTGGTTTTGGAAACACTATGCCCCCAAGATGGTTGATAAAATGCCTATGAGAATGCTTTTACTATATTATTGGACTTTTAATAAAACTATTACATGGTATGGTTTGGTAATGGAACCCTAAATGGTATAAATTATTTAAAATGGTTAAAATGGTAAGGTTTGGTGGTCATGGTTATGGTTAAATAAACCTTCTTGTGGGGTACAAGGGAATTCGCCAAGTAAACACACTAATGAACAACTTGTGGGGTACATGGGATTCCTCCAAGAAAACATAATAATGGAACACTTGTGGGGTACACAGGATTCTTCCAAGTTATCTTTATAATGTAATCTATGGGTACATGGAAATCCCTTTACATAAAAAGGTTGTCTAAGGACATTGCTTTCAATCTATAGTCGGTATTGACGATACCACTACTTATAACCTTGGTTAATAATAATAGAATAATGGTTTGGGTTGATGGTAATGGTTTTAATTGGGTAATAATAGGAAAGGGGTATGATATCTAACCGTGAAGGCGAGTCCAATAGATGGACACTGGAAACTCATTTTTGCCGACATGAGGGTTGGTCATAGCGACCGTATATGATATTATGAGGTATGTGGGAATCCTCTAATTATACTGTACATATGTATCAAGGAGGGTAAAGGGTACTCAGGAATCCAATACTCTTATGATATCTATGGTTCGTGAAGCTACATACATCGAGGCCCGTTCAGGGGGTTACACTGAACACATATAGCGCTTGGGTGGTTCTATGATGGTTAAGCTACACATACCTTGGTTAATGGTTTTAAAGGTTTGCTAAACCCAACTCTCTTTCCTGGCATGGTTACTTGTATATATATGGATGGTTGTGTGCATATGGTTGGTTTACTTTGTTTTACTAGATTGGATTATTTTATCATTATCCTGAGTTCATGCAAAAGTTCACCCGCTAACCTATCTTAAGGGCTGTATCCCCACGTGATGCAGGAATTGACCATTCTACTCCTCCTTCTTAGTGATCGGATATGGAATCAACTATTAGATTAAAGTAGTAATCTTCCATATTCCAAAAGGCTCCATTTCATATCATAAATGTCTTTACATACATTGGTTATTTTATGGATATTGGTTTTAGCTATGGTTAGGCGGCATGTCCCAATCGGATATTGTTTTTCTTTTTGTTAGAGGCTTATGTGACTACAATAGGTTGGACTGGTCGAGATTTGTATTGGTGTCAGCCTTAGTATTGGCATTGGTATTAGGGCTGATACCATTGAACTGGATTTGTGATTGTTCCATCCTTTTATGTTATGTTATGAAAAGAAAGTTGTTTTTCTATTGGTTTGGTTATGGTTATTGGTTGGGTTTGGGATGGTTGGACTCGTTTGGGTCGGTCGTGATCACATACCTATCCTAAAGTCTAGGTTTTACAAATACACTATCTTGTTATATGATTAGAATTCATCCAACCCAGGGTATGTAGTTGGATAGTTGGGTTGGGTATCAGGGGTGGTCCCCAGTTCTGGTTGGAATTGGGATACCTATTATGACAAGGACATAGGCCGAGTCATGTAAAGTTGCTATAAGAGCTTTAGGTTTATGGTCAAATGGGGGTCCACAAGCCAAGTAGAGTACTCTCTTTTAAGGGTGTGTAGCGTGCCACACTCATAAGGGAGAGGCTACAAGGCATTTAGGAATGTTTCACTTTCTTGGTATTCTATATGCAAGCTTGTAGTCCAAGTCCTATAATCTTCTCTAATCCTGGTGTGTTCATTTTTTAGATCATGACTCAATGATCTGAGATGTATGGGAAATCTTCTATCCCAATTGGGGACATTTTTGAAGGGACACGTACTACTCAGGGGATCCATACTTATTCTAGGGGTCCAGTCCCTGATATTTTTGGAGCTCCATAGGTTTCTACTAGTCCTTCACAGGGTGAGGTGACTAATGTAAAATTTCATCAATCGATTCATGTTATTGCTTAGTTGGTTGCTTCTTAGGTTGAGCGGGATGCATCTGTTGTTTCATCTACTGAGGTCAAAAGGGTTGTCCAATTTATGAAGATGAATCATTCTACTTTTACTGGTGTGAAGGTGGAGGAGGATCCTCAGGGTTTCTTGGATAAAATAGAGAAAATCTTTAGGATGATACAGACCACGAATGTGGAAGGGGTGAATGATACAAACAAAAATAAAATAAAGGAAAACAATGGAAAATGATATAAACACGTAAAAGATAAAAAGGATAGAAAGACACGAATAATAAGAAAAAGGACAACCGAAAGATGTATCAAATCCAACGACCTTCCTTAATATTACCATGAGCATATAAATCTTACATAAACCTCAAGAGAATTAGATTCCTCAGCAACCCACGTTTCTAAATAAGGTATCAACACAAGCTAATCCAAGTTTGCCTCACACTCTTTAAGGAGCATTCATTCATCATTCATAAAAAATCTCCCTACTAAAATGAAAAGAAGTCCTATTAATAGTCTAGGATAAGTTATTACATCATACGGGTCCAAAAGTAACCCATTTGGATGGTTCCTTTGGAAGGATTGAGTATCTTAGATTTTCTATCTTATGAAGAGGTCCCAGTTAAGATATTGGATCAGCAGGATTGTCGGTTACGAACCAAGGATGTGGCCTCAGTTAAGGTTCTATGGCGGAACTACAAGATAGAAAAGGCTATATGGGAAGCAAAAGTGGACATACAGTCCAAATATCGGCATTTGTTTTGTACTCCTGATATTCGTCTGGAAGGTATGTGTTCTTGATTACATCTTTGTTTTCTAACTTGGTTAAAGGTTGGATAGATAGTTCATAGTGCAAATGAATTGTGCTTCTGTTTAACCTACCTTGTTCATAATTTGAGGATAAATGTTCCTAGTGGGGGAAGCAGTAACACCATGGGTTTTCACCCTTAGAAATTTTCCTGGATTTTTGGATTGTGGACTACATATGACTTATGGGTACCGGTCGTATAATGGGGTATGGTTGGTATACTCTTGGTCGTATACTAACCAGTGTTGATTGGTTGGTTTGATTGGTTTATTAAATGGATATGACTTTGTGGGTACTAGTCATATGGTTGGATACAGGTCGTATGGTTTGGGTTTTTTCTTCACTTAATCTGAGACATAGTAACTTTGATCTGGGTACAAGTAGCTCACTATAAACCATAACATAGGGTACGAGTCATATCATTAGATCGTATGGTAGGTAGTGTTCAGACTCCCTTTGATTCTATTTTGCCAGGGATATAGTTTAGGGGTACAGGTCATAGGCTTGGGTATGACTTAGTTTGGGTAAGTAGTATGTTAGAAAATGTTGGATCCAAGGGGGAGGCCTAGGGTATGGGTGGTGGGAACCACTCGTATTAGAGGGTATGAATGGTATGGGAAGTGATAGAACCTGACGGGATAAGTTGGGGGAAATCCGGACATTTCCCCACTTAGCCACTTAAGGTCCTACGTCTTTCAACATACTTGGGAGGCTATTTACCTTATTATTTTAATCTTAAAACCTTAAAAACTCTCTGTAATACTCTCTAAGGCTTTTGGGTATAGAAAGACTAGGGTTTTATCTAGAGTAGCAATTTGGGGCTTATTTGGCTAATTTCTCTCAATTATCTTCACAGTCTAAGGCATGTACTCCTCTCTCATTGTTAGTTCCAACTACAGGCATGATTTATAAAATGTTTTCATGGCATGATTATTGTATGGTTTTAGGGTTTTCAAATGTATGTTGGGGTTTAGGTGTTAAATATTTGGTTATGGTTTTCCCATGTTTTAATTATGTAATTACATTCCTTAATGGTGGTTTGGACAATTGGTTGCATGGGAATAGTTAATTGGTAATTGGATTTTATTTTGGAAACACTATGCCACCAACATGGTTAGTAAAATGCCTATGAGAATGCTTTTACTATATTATTGGACTTTTAATGGAACTATTTAGAGGTATGCTTTGGTAATGGAACCCTAAATGGTATAAATGGTTTGGAATGGTTAAAATGAAAAGATTTGGTGGTCATGGTTATGGTTAATAAACTTCCTTGTGGGGTACAAGGGAATTCCCAAGTAAACATGCTAACGACCAACTTGTTGGGTTCATGAGATTCCCCCCCAAAAAACTTAATAATGGAACACTTGTGGGATACATGGGATTCCCCAAAGTTAACTTGATAATGTAATGATATGTAAATGGGAATCCCTTTACATAAAAAGGTTGGCTAAGGACATTACCTGCAAGCTATAGTCGGTATGAAGATACCACTACTTATAGCCTTGGTTAATAATAATGGAATAATGGTTTGGTAGAATGTTAATGGTTTTAATTGGCCAATAATGAAGGGGGTAATAGCTAACAATGAAGGTGCGATTCCAATAGATGAATACTGGAAACTCATGTTTGCTAACATAGGGGTTGGTCATAGAGACCATATATAATACTATGAGGTACATGGGAATCCTCTAAGTACACTGTACATATTTATCATAGAGAGGAAAGGGTACTCGGGAATCCCCTACTCTTATAGTATCTCCAATTTATGCGGCTATATGCATCGAGGCCCATTCAGGGGGTTACACTAGACCCATATAGCCCGTGGGTAGTTCTAGGATGGTTAAGATGTACATACCCAGGTTAATGGTTATAAAAACATGTTAAACCTGACTCCCTTTTTTGATATGGTTGCATCAATCAATATATATATATATATATATATATATATATATATGGTTGTGTGCATATGGTTGGTTTACTTGATTTTACTGGATGTCATTAATTTTTTATTATCCTGAGTTCATGCTAGCGTTCAACTACTAACCCATCTTTGGCAGATGTATCCCCACGCGATGCAATAACCGGCCATTCTACTACTTTTGCTTAGTGATTGGATTCGGGATTAACTATTGGATTGAAGTGGTGAAGTTTCATATTCCAAAAGGCTCCATTTCATATCATGGATGTCTTTACATACTTTGGTTATTTTATGCATATTTATTTTGGCTATGGTTTAGGGAATGTCCCA
This sequence comes from Capsicum annuum, assembly GCF_002878395.1. Classification (NCBI taxonomy): domain Eukaryota; kingdom Viridiplantae; phylum Streptophyta; class Magnoliopsida; order Solanales; family Solanaceae; genus Capsicum; species Capsicum annuum. The sequence continues at coordinate 111,034 of NW_025890635.1, read as the reverse complement.
ACCGAATATTGTTTTTCTTTTAGATAGAGGCTTGTGTGACTACTGTGGGTTGGACTGGGAGGGATCAATATTGGTGTCAGCCTTAATATTGGCATTGGTATTGGAGTTGGTACCGTTGAACTAGATTTATGATTGTTTCAGCCTTTTATGTTATGTTATGAAAAGGAACTTGGTTTTATATTTGTTTGGTTATGGTATTGGTTGGGTTTTGAACGGTTGGACTTATTTGGGTCAGTCACGGTCATAGACCTATCCCAGAGTCTAGGTTTGCGGAAATACACTATTTTGTTATATGTTTTGAATTCATCCGACTTAGGGTATGTATTTGGATGGTTGGGTTGAGTTTCGGGGATGGTCCCCGGTCCTTGTTGGACTTGGGATGGCCATTACGACAAGGCCCTGGGTTGGGGTCATCTTAATAAAGTGATCTCTCCACTGGACCTTAACTAAATCAATATTCTTAGACCTCAACTTCCTAGTTTTCCAACCTAACATAGCAATGGGCTCCATCTCGAAAGATAAATCATGTTCTAAGACAACATAATCCTACCAAATCACATGTGCATCATCTCGATGGTATCTCTTCAACACGGAAATGTGGAATACAGGATGAACAACTAACAACTGTTGAGACAAAGCTAGCCTATACACTACATGACCACACTTCTTAAGGATCTTTCAAGGACAAATAAACCCCTAACTAAGTTTTCCTTTCTTCCCAAACCTCGTCACATCCTTCATGGGTGAAACCTTTAGAGAAACCCAATCTTCAACCATGAGGACAATATCATAGGCTCGATGATCGGTATAACTCTTTTGCTTACTCTAAGCAACAGTAGCCTTTGATGAATTAGGCTCACATGATCTATCTAATCTCTCAACAAATCTATGTCCCATGAATTCACCTCAAATAACTCAAACCATCCTACAAAAGATCTATACATCTGTCCATGCAAAGCCTCAAAAGGCACCATCTAAATGCTGGAATGGTAATTGTTGTATGCAAACTCCACCAGGGAAAAGACTAGTCCTTATGACCACCAAAATCCATAACGCATGCTCAAATCATGTATTTTAGCACATAAACCATCCTATCAAACTAACAATATGTTCGAGGATGTAAGGTCGTGCTCAAATCAAGATGAGTACCCAACTCACTTTGCATAGTATTTAAAAACTCGAGGTAAGTTAAGTACCTCAATTAGAAAAATGGATATAGGGAAACTGCATGAAATCAAATGATCTCTCTAATGCAAATCTTCAAAAATTACTCCATATTAGAATTTACCCTTATAGGTACAAACTGCACTTATTTTGTCAATCCGTCCACAATCACCAAAATAGAGTCAAACTTTACTAAGGTCAGGGGTAGACTAACTATGAAATCTATGATGATCCGGTCCCTCTTCCACTTAAATATGGTATTCATCTGCATCATACCATAAGGTTGCTGATGCTTATACTTCATCAGCTAGAATTTTAGGCACTTAACCATGAATTCTAAAATATCCTTCTTCATGCCACCCCAATATAATATTGCTTTAGGTCATGATACATCTTAGACATTCCTCGGTGAATGGAATAATGAGCCTCCTGAAAATACGTCTAACCCACCCACCAACCATCAGTACACATACTCAACTGCTAATCCTTAAAACACCATTAGAGTTAAGAGATGAAACCTTTTCTCACCACTTAACACCTTATCATGAATCACTCTCAACCTATTATCATTGAACTGATGAGCTCAAATCTGCTTCATCAAAAAAGACCTAGCCTCAACAAAGGCCAGAATATGCTTGGGTGATGAAATATCAAGCCTAACCAGCTAGTTAGCTAATGAATGAACCTCTAAGTCTAAATATCGCTCTAAGGTGAAATTATAAGCCAAACTCCCTACGCTCATCCTTATCCACAACCATATTTTCCTTGCCTAGAAGATGAAGAATAGTGAGATCATAGTCCTTGAGCTACTCAAGCCAATATTGTTGTCTCATATTAAGATCTCACTAATTGAAGAAATAATGAAGACTATGATCTAAGAATATCTCACAATGGACTCTATATAAGTAATATCACCACAACTTTAGTGCAAAAGCAACCGTAACAACCTTCAAACCATGGGTAGGGTAATTCTTATTATGAGGCTTCAACTATTAAGAAACATAGGCAATTATACCTTAACCTCATACATGAATACACCACCCAACCTTGCTTTTTAAGTATCATAAAACACGATACCACCTTTGTCATCCTTGGGCAAGGTCAAGATATGGGCATAGGATTCTCGATTTTTGTAATGAATCCTAACTATCAAAGATTTTCAATTATGGAGATGTGTGTGTAAAAGAAACAATATATTGATTAAAAAAGTTTTTTCCAAAGTCAAAAGAGAGATTAGGTTGAAAAAAATAAAAGATTTCTAACCATGTTATTATCCTATAATACTATAACATAAACCAATTAACTAAAACAAAAAAAGAGATGATAGAGAATCTGTTGAGAAGTTTACATGTATCGAAGGTATCTATTCACATTAATAACTTCTAGAGATTTTGAAATCTCAAAGGAGCCACAATAAAGGAGAAACTCTGGACAAAGTATCTATAATATCCCAGTAGTCCAATAAAACTCTAAATCTCGATAGGATAAATGGTTTTAGCCCGATCACAACTATTGCTATCTTGGTTGGATCAACTATAATATCGTCCTTGGTCACTACATGATGCAAGAAAAAAATAGAATTCAACAAAAACTTGTACTTAGAGAACTTGGCATATAACTTCTCGTGTCACAACCTCAGAAGAACAGTCCTTAAGTATCTCACATGGTCAACCTCATTCCTAGAATAAACCAAATATGATCTATGAATTCAATCAAAAAGAAATCAAGATAAGGTCAAAATAATCGCTTCATCAACTTCATGAATGCTGCTAGGGCATATGTCCACAAAATAACATGACTAAAAACTCATAATGACCAGATTGTTTAAAAAGATATCTCAGAACACCCAAAGCTGTAATCCTTAACTGGTGATAACTAAATGTTAAGTCAACCTTAGAAAATATCGAGGCACCCTAAATCTGGTCAAATACATTGTAAATGTAAGGAAGAGGATACTTATTCTTAATACTTACCTTGTTCAATTATCGATAGTCAATACACATGCACGTCGATCCATACTTCTTCTTCACAAACAAGAATGATGCACCCAATAAGACACACTAGGTATAATGAAACCCCTACCCAATATATCTTGCCACTGATCCTTCAATTCTCATAACTCAGCAAGGACATTCTATATAGACAAATAAAAATGGGTTTACTCCCTGTTCAATATCAATAGCAAAATCAACATCTCGATCTGGAGGCACACCAGGCAAATCTATGGGAAACATTTCCTTAAACTCGCTAGAAACCCAAACAAAATCCAAGTGAGGTGGTAAAGCAACACTAGTATCACGAACATAGGAAAAATAAGACATATACCTTTTTCTACTATGTGATGAGCACATAAAAAATATATAACTCTTTTCAACCCTGAACTAAGCATTCCCTTCTATTCTAACCTTGGCATACTTGGAGTAACAAAAGTCATGGACTTGGAATAATAACCCGAAACTGCATGAGGGAGCTAATAAATCCACGCCTAAGATAATATCAACATCAACCATATCCATGAACATTAAGTCTACCCAGGTCTCACGCTCAGCAAAGTTTACTACATAAGATTGGTACACCCGATCCGCTACTAATAAATATTTTACCAGCATAGAAAAAAATTAGCATAGTAAGAAAATTATATACAACATCAAAACTACTAGCTTAGTATGTAAACACATAGGAGAATTTATACCCAAGGTCAAATAACACAAAAGTAGAATGATGGTGAATTGGGATGTTATATGTGATAACTGCATCAGAGGACTCTACCTCATGTCTCCTAGTTATAGCATATCACTATCCATGCATGATCCAATATTGAGGAACCTTGCACCCACATCTATGAGCTCCTCAAGATCCACTTCAAGTACCTGTAGTACCACTCCTACCACTCTATGAACTACCTCTAACTTCACAAATAGGAGTAGGGTGAAAATAAAGTTGAGAACCCTACTAGATAAGGCCTAATGTATGCTGAGGATAGTTTCTCATAATATGGACAAGCTCATCATAAAAATAACATTCTTTACTACCCCACTCACCTTGATAAGGCCTAGAAGGGCCAATATAACCTCTCTATCCTAAAGAATAAAAATTAGAGCCTTTACCCATGTAACCTGATCCTTGGCTACCAAAAGCCATAGAAACCACAGACAAACTATATGAACTATATAAATCTACTTGAACTATTCTACTATGATAACTGTGAGAACCTTTATCAGAGAAATTAATACCTTAAGATGCATGATAACTAAACTCACACTATCGATGCATCTTCTTAGCACCACTATGAGTGCCCTGATGAATTGCCTCAATAAATTTGCATTCTCCATAATACTCTAGAAAAACCACCAAATACTTCAAGGTGAACCATCCCCAACTAATAAGATCCTATGAAACCCTTAACAAATTTCCTAATCCTCTTAAAATTGATGGAGATACTGATAGTGAAATATCTGGATAATGCATAAAAATGTGCCTCAACTCATTAATGATCATGGAGACCTACTCTAGATGATCAAACTCATCTCTTATTTGTTAACTCAAACTATGAGGCACGGACCTCTCTAGAAAAGCCTCAAAAACAAAGTCCATGTCACAATAAGCAAATTCGATAGTCAAAAACTAGTAAGAAACCTCCACCGCTACCTGGATAGATTTGTCAACTAATAAATCATATAGGAAATACCACAAGACTCAATGGACTTGAGTTTATGAAACCTCTCTAGATAGTCAAGCAAAAACTTATAGGCGTCCTCTCCAATAGAGCCACTAAAATTGAGAGAAGCTAAAAAAGGAAACTATTGAACCTCTTCTAATCATCAGAAGGCATTAGAGAACCCAAATTAACATGATTAATAGCATGCCTAGTAGGTAGTGAATCAACACATGAGGGTATAATAGAAGATGGTTGTACCTAAAAATTTAGAAAACTATAAGTAGGAGTAGGCCCTAGAGGTGAATACCTCTTAGAGTATGAGAAATACCCAACACACTTAAAAGTACACCTATTTGGGTATCACCATCTAGATGACTCAATAGATGAATCAATAAATATTATAACACCAAGATAGAAACAGAACTCCATGGGACTTAAGCTAGTGTCATATCCTCTGTATGATAATTATCCTCAGCATAGTCAATCACGGGATTAGAAAATATCACCCAAGCACATCTTCTATCAAGAGTAGATCATTGCGATTAAATTGTATCTTTTGTTTGGCTGCAACCCCTATTTTATCCCTGGACTAGGGCTCCCACAACAAGTGCTAACTCAACATCATTAATATCTATAAATCTAGTCCTTACTATCTTTGCAGTAAAGAGTGGCATACATGTTTAGAAAATTTGATATGAATGACCCACACAATAAGGAATCAATTTAGAAAATTTTTTCCTAAAGTTATCTTATATCCTCTTAAAGATAAATACGAACATCAATATATCAATTCGTGAAACTCTACTAGATATATTTCTCTTATGCTCATGAGATTGGTGAACCTAGCACTCCGATACCAATTTTTCACAACCCTAAATTTGAGATGTAATGACACAAAATGTTATTATGCTAACTTAGGAGGTAAAAGTTGCACCTAGACTCCCCTTTGCTAAAATTTGAGAAATTCAAGGCTAGTCTAATTTTTGGTTAAATTTGAGAGTATGGTAGTTGAATAAAATATGGAATTGACATGAATAGATATAGATAAGTTTGATATAGTGGTTGGATAGAAAATGAGTATAAGAAGTCATAGAAACTTTCAACACCTAAAATAGAATTATAAAACTTTAGTTATAATGTTTATCTTGAAGGGGTTTGTTCATGTTGTCAAGATTCATTGTGTGTTGTAAAATGACAAAAATTGAGATTGGGTCCCAACTTTCTACCTAAGACCACTACAGTAGAAAAAGTAACTACTGTAACGATACTATTTTGTACTGATGCAATAGTAACACTATAAAAATATCAGTATTAAAACTCAAAAACAAATTTCATTCACTATATTTCAAAGAACGCAATAGGGAATTTGGAATAGGCAATTTGCAAAGAAATTTTGAGATTGTTCATTTTGGAAGTATGTAATTACATTCTATATATGAATTCACTTTGTTTAACCTTAGATAAATACCAAAAATAGATTAATGGTAGGCTTGAAGGTTAACTCATATTTATGGAAACTGATGGAAAATGATGGAATTGCTTACAAATTCAATATATTTTGATGCTAGGGTTTTTCAAAATGCTAATGGGACTATAATTTCAACTATATGTTAATTCAAGTAGTTTCCATGAAGTTAAAATGATAAAAAAAATGTAAGATGATGAATTAGGGTAAAATTATGGCTAAAATTAGTGTTTTTGATCCATAGTGGTGAGAAAAAGGGTGTATTATTAAAATATATGTATGATGTTATGGTTGTATAGATAAATTATGAATTGAAAAAGAAATATAAGGTAAAATTATGGCTTAAAGGTTGCTATAAGAAAAGGAGTTGAGGTAAGCTATGATTTTTTTAACACTTAGACTTTCTTGGCTTTATGCTTGTTTGCGATTTGAACATCTATGATAGTCTTCTATCTCTATTTTTGATTTGATAACTATATTGCATTTTTATTACATTTTGATGAGGTGTTCAGGTAATTGGTCCGGTACTACATCGGTCCAATATGATATGCTATGGCAATGGGTTAGGTACCACATAAGTATAAGCTGATATGTTATGATAATAGGTTAGGTACCATGTTGGTAAGTTATAATGTGATAAAGAGGATGATAAGTGTAAGAGATGATGCACACAATGTATATACATGACCTCATTTACATGCATTTAATGCTATGTGATAAATATATGTTATGATAAAGGTTTGATGAAATTTAATAAATGTAAAAGCATGTAAAAGTGAACTTGTAAATGTAAGTATCTAGTGATTCGTTATCTGTTATTTGATTGATATCATTTACTATGAATCTTGATATGATCATTTTTATACTTGTTTGACTGTTTTACTTGTACATTTTTGAGTTAGTTGACCTATGATGCTTAACAGTACTTGTTTATGTACTAATATCACCTCTATTCTTATTTTTGTTGAGTACAGAGTATATTCCATCGATTGACACACAACCTTGCCTCTAGATAGTAATTCAATATATTGATTTTGATGGTGAGCACCATATCCATCCAACCATTAGGTCTTCTATAATGTTATCTCCTTTGATCCAGGACTAAGATAATTTCCTCATTGTTTATGTTTTTAGATATTTGGATGGTGTTAGACTCAATTGTTCTTTTTAGATATTCTTGTATGGTGACTTCAAATGCCGAGGATTTTAATCTTTAGAGGTTTCCACACTTTATTCATTTTTATGAATAACTATGTTATTGACTAATGTTTTAGTTGAATGAAACCCTTTGAACTAATTTAATACATAAAAATTTGTATGAGAGTAATAATTAAGTGTTTAATGGTGAGGTTAGTATGGTTTTCCCACTATAAGGTAGGGTGGGTTCCAATCATGACTATTTGGGTCATGAAAGAGAATGTATCAGAGCACATATAGATATCATTGTACAAAAATAGGTCTACTAGAGTCCTGCAGAATGGTCAGAGATGTCTAACTTTTCTTTAAAAGGCTATAGGACTTTAGCAATAAACTCTTTTCTTTCCTTCTTTCATGCTTTAATTTGACTCCAGTTGGTATCTGGTGATATAAATTTGTATCTAATCCTTTTACTCTTGATTTCAGATGGTTAATATCCATTACACTAGAGAAATAATAAAATACTTGTGGCACCACATATACTAACTACTGAGGTCATATTTTAGGGCAAAACTTAGGTTAGAGGCAAAGAAAGAAGGGAATGATGTGGAGCAACACCCGTTAAGGGTGGAACACAGGTATATAGAAGACCCATAAAGAAGAGATCACTATCTCCCTCCCCTATAATAGGATGCCCAGGATATGCTTAGGATGAAGAGAAGGTGGTTGAGGAATAAGAGATAATAATTCTAGAGATTGTGGTGCTATCACCAAATGGTGCAACTCAAGTGACCTTGTCTGTAGAGGTGATTCAATAAGGGTTGGGAATTTTGGGTAGCTTGGCCGATGCTAGATACTTTTTAGAGATTTATTCTACTCCATCCCTCGTATTTCAATATGTCACTGTTGTAGCACCAAGTATAGATACAAGCTTTGATGTGAGAGTGTATCCTCAACAAGTACTTGGACCACTAATGACGGATGATTAACATGGGTTGTTTGGTAAATTTATAAAGATTAAGCCCCCAATTTTCCATGGTACAGATTTTGAGGATTCTTTTGAGTTCCTAATAAATTTCCATAAACATATGCATAAAATGGGTATTATCAAAAGTATGAAGTGGAGTGTATTTTTTTAGCAATAGAATGAGGCTAAGTAGTGGTGGCAATCTCTTATGGATTGCAGGTTTGCCTTACCTCCACTTACCGTGACTCAATTTTAGATTATGTTCCTTAGGAAATATATTCCCTAAACTTTTCTTGACTAGAAAATAGATGAGTTTTTGAGGTTAGAGAAAGGTAACATATTGGTGGTGGCCTCTGAGGCCAAGTTTCATGCACTGTCCCTTTATGCACTATAGTTGATTACCTCAGGGGAGGGGAGGATTATAAACTTCATAAAAGAAATGAATTTGGGGATTTAGTTTTCCACCTTGTCTTTGGCAGTGACTGGTAAGTCCTTTTAGGATGCTACTGAATTTGCTAAGAAGGTTGATGCACTTGAAAAATAAGGAGAGGCAAAAGTAGAAACGAAAAAGGTTCAAACTTTGCAAATTTAGTGGTACTTTATCAAAGAGGTATGGTTACTTTGTGCCCTACCATTTCGCCATGCAAGTGTTTTATGGGGCTCGTCTAGGGTCAGTTGTCAACCTTCTTGAGTCGGATGCTATACACCTTCTTCCTCTTCAGTTCAGAGGCCTACTTTGGGACCCAAATGCTTTGAGGGTATAGTACATATCAAAAGAATTATGCTAACTTCTTGTCTGTATGTCAGTTGACTTAGCAACCAGCTTCTATTGCTTTATTTTTTGTAGATCGTGACAGATAAGGAAATAGCAGGGGTCATCCAAAAGGTAGGCATAGTAGCTAAGTAGGGTTAGCAACCAGGCCAAGTGGGGTAGAGTACAAATTTATAGAAAGGGAGCTCAAAGTGGTAGTGGTGGTGACCAAAGTGGTAACAAAGCACATCTTTTTGTAGTTTTTCTCATCCCAAAGTAGAAGCTTCTGATGTAGTGATCATAGGTACTATTGTTTTCTTTGATCATATGGATTTTTTATTTTTTGATCCTGGTTCCAATTTCTCTTTTATGCTTATTAAATTTGCTATAGATAGGGAAGTAGATTATAAATATCATGATGCTTCCATGTTTGGTTCTACACGGTTGGGGTGACTATTTGTGTTGATAAGGTATATTGTACATGTTTTTTAATGCTCATAGGGTTTAATACCCATGACGATTTAATCATCCTAGATATGGGTAAATTTGATATTATTTTGCGATAGTTAGTTGTCTCTTCATCACATTGTTCTTAATTACTATGCCAAAATTGTCATAGTAGCGATGCCCAGGAAAGAGAAGTTAGAATAGAAGGTTAATTTAAGCCTAATATTGTGAGGGTTATGTCCATAATTCGTGCTCAGAAACTAGCGAAAAAGGGTATAGGGTCAGTTTAGCCCCCTCGATAGCGTCAGTTTTAATGGTTTGTAATTTCCTAGAAGTGTTTCTTGATGATCTTATAGATATGCCTCTAGATTGGAAAGTTGAATTCTATACAGACCTAGATCATAGAACTAAACCTAGTTCTATCCCCACATATCATATGTAACTTACAGAGCTAGGAAAGTTGAAACTCAATTGCAAGAGTTATTGAAAAAGGGCTTCATCCACCAAGTTTCTCTCCATGGGGTGCATCAGTGTATTTTATTAAAAAGAAAGATTGTAGAATAAGGATATGCATAGACTACCACCAGTTGAATACGGTGACCACTTGTAACAAATATCCCTTGCCTAGGATAGATGATTTATCTGACCAATTACAAGGGCTACAATGTTTTCTAAGATTAATTTGAGGTTGCGTTATTATCAACTAAAAATTAGGGTAAAAGACATCCCAAAGGATACTTTTCGAACTCATTATGGGCACTATGGGTTTTTGGTTATGTCATTTGGCTTGATAAATACCCCATTTGCTTTCATGGTATTGATGAATGGAGTTTTTAAGTAATTCCTAGACTCCTTCCTTATTGTGTTTATTAATGTACTTGTATATTCTAAAAGTGAGGAACAACATAAAGCCCATTTGTGTACTATGTTAAAATTGTTGAAGGCAAAGTAATTGTATTCTAAGTATTCTAAGTGAAAATTTTGGCTTTCTTCAGTGTCCATCTTGAGGAACATCTTTTCCAAAGAAAGGGTTAGGGTTGACCTATATAAATTAGAGGCTACTAAGAATTGGGCCAAACCGATGAAGGTGATATAGATTCGAAGTTTTGTGGGATTGTCCAATTACTATTGTATGTTTATTAAGGGGTTTTACACTATTGCTTTGCACATAACCTGCCAGACTTAGAAGGAAGTTCCATTAGAATAAGATGACAAGTGTAGGAGCGCTTTCAAAAGAAAAAATCTTTTTTGACTTCATCTCCAGTATTAACCTTGCTTGTCGAGAGTAAAGATTTTGTTGTATTTTGTAAGGCCTCACATTTGTTTTTTCATTTTCCGTTGATGTAAGTTTGAAAAGAGATTGCCTATGCTTTGAGGAAAATGATTTTTAAGGAAAACTAAACCACAGATGACTTGGAGCTAGCAACCATAACGTTTCCTTTAAAAATTTGGAGACACTATTTTTATTGGGTAAAGTGTGAGGTGTTAACCTACCACCATAAATTGCAACACGTGTTTACTTAGAATGATATGAATCTAAGATAGATGATATGGATGGAGTTTATTAAAGATTATGACATTTCAATTTCATACCACCTAGGTAAGGCTAATCTAGATGACACGACCCAAACCAGGGCCTCATCATGTTGGGCATCTCAAGTCCAATCAGGACCAGAGACTACCCCTTATACCCAATCCAAAAAACCAATATACAACCCCTGTCGGATGAATTTCAAACATATAACGAGATAGAGTATTAAAAGTTTAGTGGCTTAGGTTAAGTCTAGAACTGAGACCAACCAAACCAAGTCAGACCTCTAAGCCAAACCAAACCATAGATACCTAAGTCAATAGTTGTCCATACAAAGACTCTAAACAATGTCCAAGAATATCTAGTTGGCACATTCCACCGACCATAGCCAAAAACAAATGTTAAGAGAATAGTAAAAGCATAAGATAAAACATAACATGAAATAGGTATTCTAAAGAATGAAAGCTCACCACTTAAATCTAACTCAAGATAACCCCGAATAACCAAGCCACTGAGCAGGAGATATGATAGTATGGCCGATTCCTACATCGTGTGGGGATACAATGCCCAAAGATGGGTTAGCGGGTGAACTCTAGAATGTACTCAGGAGTAAGGATAAAATAATGCCATTATTCCAAACCAAACAAATAACCATAAGCAAACACACATATATATATACATATATACCATGACAGGAAAGGAAACCAGGTTTAGCATGCGTTAAAAATCTTTAACTTAGGTTGTGTAAATTTTCTGTCATAATCCACCCCTAGGCTATATGGGTCCAGAATTACCCCCCAAACGGGCTTCAGTGAGTGTAGTCGCACCAACTAGAGATACCATAGGTGGATGAGGATTCCATTGTAAACTTTGTTCTCTATGATACATATGTACCTATATATACTTGGGGGATTCCCGTGTACCCCAAAAGTACGTGGTCATCAAGACCGATTCTGATGTCGGCAAACATGAGTTTCCAGTGTCAACCTTTCGGACTCACACCTTCACAACTAGCTATCACAACCCCCATTATTTACTAATTAAAACCTTTAGCACATAACCAAACCACCAATTCCAAGACTCAGTTATTAAGGCATTAATTAGTGGTATCGTCATATCAATTATAGCTTGGAAGCAATGTCACTAGCCAACACCTAAGGAATTCCCATGCACCCCACCAAATTCCATTATTAAAATTACTTAGGGGATTCCCATGTACCCCAAAAGGTTTTACAATTGAACCAAAGCCATGGCTACTAAGGCCTTTCAAACTATTTAAAATCAACCAAACCAATTTAAGTTCCATTACCATACTATGGAATGCAAACATTTCAAGAATAGTCAAACAATATGTCAAAATCATTCTCATTGGTATTTTATCAAACATATTGAGGGCATATAGTTTTCAAAACCAAAACCAAAAAGCAATTGACTATTACCATACAGCCACATGTTCAAATAATAATTATAACATGAAAACCATAAGTAAAACATAGGAAAACATTATCGAACCAAGAACAACTAAGGCCCCAAACATATATTTCCAAACCAAGTCAATACCACAATATTACCATAAAAACCATTTGTTAAAACATTCTTTTAGCCTAACTAATAGTGAGGGAGGAGTAACATGCCTGAGTTAAAAAGATTCATGGAGAGATTTTGATCCTTAAGCCTTTAGATGACCATCTTGAAGAAACCCTAGCCTAATTTTCTTGAGAGGTTTTTAGAGTTTTTAGAGACTATTTTAATCATCTAAAAAGTGCAAAGGATGACCAATAAGGGTTATAAAACATGGGGTCTTAAGGGCTTGGGGTGAGAATTGTCCAAAACAACCTCAACTTAAAAGCTGTAGAAGACTCCCATGAGGGTACGGTTGGGAGCCTCTACTCGTACACATATCATACGAGTGGTACTTTCCGTACGTACCTTGATAAAAAAGTTGGACACTATATTCTATCAACATATGACTCTCTCACCCAAATCGTACCATCACCATATGACTAGTACCCTTCAAGTTGTACCCTAAGCAGAAGTATCTATGCTAAACACTGGACAACATATGGTTTGGAATCTACCTCTCTTATTATGTACATATGACTCATATGATGTCTTCTCATACCAAGATAGAACATGGCATCTATCATACTAACCCATATATTACTAGGGTCCTAGACCCATACCCACACCATACGTGTCAAGGTGTAAGTCGTATGATGATCAAAAGGTTTAAAACTGAGTTAATCTTCAAGGGCCAAAACTCAAGGTGTTTCAATTCTCCTCTACTTGGATCATTCATCTTCAAATGATGGGACAAGGTAGTACAAGCAAGATGAAAGCCTCAAACATCTTTACACTTACCTTTATCTAAGTTACAAAACAAAGATGCCAAGAAAATCTTTAATCTGCCTTTAACAAAGACAAAAACAAAGACGTTAATAGCATATACACACCTTAAGTATGATTATCCAAAATAGAGAGTAAGAATGAGTAGTCAGACTCCATGTCCTCTTCAGATCCCCATAGAGCTCCTTCCTAAGTAACCAATGCATCTAATATCCTTTGAATAGGACAACACTCTCGACCAAGCTTTCATTATGAAGATAACACTCTTTTATCTCAACCTCCTAACTTCCCCCATGAACACATAACTAGAGGGACTGATTTTAACCACACATCCATCCCATGATATAGACTAATATAGAGTTAAAGGTGGGAAGCCATGGGACCCTATACTTTACATCACTCTAACAATACTACCGCGTCTATCACTATAATAAAGAAAACTCATGTCTTAATTGAAATTCAAAGGGGGGTGAATTGAAATTTTCTTATGTGAGTGGACTACTGACTCCTCACAGTCGACTCTCCTGCAGATAAAAAACACTTCACAGAAAAATTAAACTTAAAGAGTTAAGCACGTAAATAATAAAGCACAAAGTAAACAACACAAAGATTTATCATGGTTTAGCACACTAATATCGTGCAATGTCCAGTCCCCTTGGGTTTCAAGTTTCCTTTAGATCGGTGAAATATTGGTTTGAGTACAATGATGGAAAATAAGTTCTGAAGACTTATTTTGCTCTTTAGATCATATGACACAGATTCAGTTGATGTTACAAAGTTGACTCGATCCTACTCTTTTTATAACAATTGTTGACTACAGTACAAAACCTTGTTAGACTAAGATTAAGACCCTTTGAAGTTTTTGCTTGAAGTAGCGTAAAAAGTGTCTGTCTTTAATCTTCTTTTGTTATAGTCTTTGGTTACTGTTCTTCATAAGGAAACCCAAAAGATTTCTTCTCAATTAAGGATATGAATTGATTCTTTTATTGAGCAATGTAGCCATGTATAATGTCCATATAAGACATGTCCATCTACGACTTTGAATCATGTCCACATCAGATATGTCTGTGATCTATATTTCTTTTTTATTTTGATGTCTAGCTAATGTTCTTGCGATCATTCCTTCTTAATTGATTCGGTCTGCCATGAATCTGGGGATTGCAACTATAATTATGGAAAGGTTGATCCTTCTTCTATTTCCATGATTCTTAATCGATCTTCTTGTCTTGTCGAGGTCCTTCATATCCTTAGAAAGATATTGTGATTTTATTTTTCATAATATTTGGGACAATGATGCTCCTTCCATTTGTGTTCTCATGATTGATTTTACTTGGATACTACTTGGATACCACAGATGTCTTTCCATTCTTTATGTACTTCTATTTTTTAAGCCGACTACCGTTATCTTTCCATTACTACCAGCTATAAACATACACATGTGAGTTTTTTATTATTAAAACATAAACTTGGGAGGCTAATAATCTCCCCTTTTTTGATAATGACAACATGAATAAATTTTAGTTAACTTCCCTGTTTGTCACCCTACTCCTCCTGATTTGTGTAAGTATTAGCTAATATTTGATTTGAGATTGTTTGCCACCCCTGAATGGTAGGCTACTCTGATGTTACTTTCCTTCTCTACCTTTGACATAGTAAAAAAGAAATAATGTATGGGCAATATGAAGATAGTGAAATATGCAAATAAAAAGTTTCTAAATTTTATGAATTCTAATGATACCTAGCCTTTTTCGTAGAGTGCAAAATCTTTCTTCTAGCAGAGGTTTTGTAAAGATATCTTCTAGTTTATTTCTAAAGTCAATAAAGTTTAGGAAAAAATCATCATTTTTACTATGATCTTCAATGAATTGAGTGTTCGTATTAATATGTTTATACCTAGAGTGATTGGTGTACTTAGATAGACTGATGGCACTAGTGTTATCACACATAATAGGAATAGATTCAAAAGATAGATGAAAGTAAAGAAGCTGATGCATAATCCATAGAATTTTAGTTCCATAACTTTCGACAGTTGTGTATTCAGCTTGAGAGAGCGAAGAAAGTTTATTTCTTGCTATGCCAACAGAAAAGAGCATCACCAAGAATTTGACATGTTCCATTGGTGCTTTTCTTGTCACTTTTGTCTCCTACAACATCTGAATATCTAATTAAATCAAAATAAATAGAGTAGAGATACCATAGACCGAGGTCTTATGTTCCTATTAGATATCAGATGACTTATTTGATGATAGTAAGATGAGATTCCTTGAGAGTCACTGGAATCTGGTGCATTTACACAAACTTAACATAATATCAAGCCTACCTATTGTTAAGTAGAGTAGAGATCTAATCATCACACATTACATTTTCTTTTTAACGTTCTTTCTAGCCAAATCTAAATTAATGCTTGTGGATGGATTCATGGGTGTCCTATAGGCCTTTCCCTTTTCCTAGACAAACTTTTTGATGAGTTCTTTCATGTATTTGGCTTGACTGATGAAGATTCCCTTGGGAGTTTGTTTGATTTTTAGTTCCAGAAATAATGTGATCTCACCCATAAGACTCATTTTGAATTCTCCTTTCATCAAATTAGTGAAATTCACGAACATAGAGATATTTGAACTACCAAAAATTACATTGTCAATATAAACTTGTATAATGAGGAGATTTGAATAGAAATTTTTAAAGAATAAGGTTATGTCAATTTTACCACTTTGAAAATTGTTATTTAGAAGAAAAGAAATTAGTCTCTCATACAAACCTTTTTGGGCTTGTTTGAGGCCGTAGAGTGCTTTTGATAACTTGAAAATATGATTTGAAAATAAAGGATCTTCAAATATAGGGAGTTGTTTTGCAAGAACTTCCTCACGTGTAAAGCTATTTAAGAAATAACTTTTTACGTCCAATTGATATAATTTAAAACATTTGAATTCGGCAAAAGCTTGTAACATTTGTATTGACTCAAACCTAGAAAAGGGGAAAATGTTTAATCATAATCAATACCTTCCTTATAAGAGTAGCCTTGAGCTATGAGACTGGATTTATTTCTTATAACTTTACCTTCTTTATTTCCTTTATTTCTGTAGACCCATTTGGTTCTGATTACTGAGCAGTATCTTGGCCTTTCCATTAGTGTCAAAACTTGATTTCGGTCAAATTGTTGTAGTTCCCCCTTCATATCTTCAACCCATAATTCATTATTAAGAGCTTCATAACTTGTCTTCGGTTTGATTTGAGACACAAGGGTAACATATGCCTTTGTCCTTAATGATGCTCTGGCTTGCAGTTTGTCTTCTGGATTTTTGATGATGAGTTTATTTGGATGGATACTATCCTATTTTAACTCTTTTAGAATGTTTGTCCTCTCTCTTTTTGCTGTAGGAGTTCTCTGTTGAGGGTGTAGTCGACCTGTCTTGAGAGGGCTCTGGAGTTGTGTTGAGATTTCTCCAGTCTGTACATTACTTATCTATTCTTCATCAACACTTATACTCATATTGAGGTGGTTATAGTTATCAAAGACAATGTGCATATATTCCTTTACAACCTAAGTTCTTTTATTAAAAGCCCTGTAAACACGACTAGTGGAGAGTACTCAAGGAAAATAACTTTGTCACTTCATGGATAAAATTTTCCTATGGTTTTCTTACCATTATTGTGAATAAAATAGTTGCAGATGAAGTGGTGAAGGTAGCCGATGTTGGGTTTATTTTCTCTCCAGAGTTGATAAGGTGTTTTATTCAAAATAGGTTTGATCAAACACCTATTGATGATATGGCATGCTGTATTAACTGCTTCTTCCTAAAACTAATCTAGGATATTGTGTTCTAATAACAATGTTCTGGCAATTTCCTATAGGGATAGGTTCTTTCATTCCATTACACTATTTTGATGAGGTGATTGCGGTGAAGAGAAGTTTTGAGAGTATCTATTTTAAGCACAATATTTTTCAAACGCCTTATTTTCAAATTCTCCTCCATGATCATTGTTAATGTATGTGATGAGGTGCCCAACTTCTCTTCGTAATTTTATAAAAAAAAATCTCAAAATTTCAAAAATCTCCATGTTTATGTGCAAGAAACATAACCCAAGTAAATAATGAGTAATCATCAAGTATGACAAAAATATATCTTTTTCAACCAATACTTGTGATTTTAGTGGGACCAAATATTTCCATATGGATTATTTGGAAAGGCATGGTAGTAGAGACAATGTCCTTGTCTTTGAAAGATGTTCTACTCTTACCTACTTCATAGGCATTACATGTATGATCCTTTTCATACTTGATTTTTGGAAGACCTTTCACCAAATAAAGCATAGATCGTTTCTCAATACTGTGCATGCTGGCATGCCTGAGCTTCCAGTGCCACAACTAACTATCATTCGCTTGCAAAGTGAGGAAGGTCAAGGTGGCGAACTCAGAACTATTTAAAACTTTAATGTTATCAATGTGTTCTCTGATAAGGGAGATATTTTTTTTCATGGTTAATTGAACAACTTTCATCGTATAATAGGACTCCAAACCTGACGTCATATAGTTGATTGATGCTGAGCAGTTTGTATTTGAGACCGTATACTGGGTATACTTTGGTAAATTTGCATTATGAGATGAGTCTTACTGAGCTGACTCCATTGACGTTGCCTCCGGTATTGTCACTGAATCTGACTGATCCCTTATAAATTTTTTTATGTATGAAAATTTCTCCTTATTTCCAGTTATATGTTAAGCACATCTGCTATCAATGTCCTAAATTCCTTTTTTGTCGCTCTTCCGGATCTGTTTCTACAAAATAAGAAGATTAATTTAGTTTAGGTACCCAAGTGGTTGTGGGTCCTTTCGGGTTAGATGGGTTTTTCTTAGGCTATCAAACCCACATACTTTTATACTTATGCTATCAGTTGTAGGATTTATGCCCTCTCTGTCCACAAGTAAAGCAGATGGGTCCTCGAAAAGAAAATGGGGTCTTAGCAGATTTAAACGGCCTTGGGAAGAAACTCAGATTCCTTTTTAAGGAGTTTGTTCCTACCAAAATATGGCTTGGGGACCTTTTAAGATTGTTTACTCTGGGTTTTGCATCACCAAGCTCTTCATTAAACAAGTCATTTTCAACTTGACACGCCTCACTTTCTATTTGCCAGTTTAGTCGTTCTTCCAGGACTTTTTGTTTAAAATGAACTTTAAAGCTTTTCTTTTCTTGAGCAAGCTTATTATATCTAGCTATGATTTTTTTGAAGTTCATCAGTTAGCATATCTATATTATACTCAAGAGTATTACCTTAACTTACTAGGTCCACCTATTGCCATAAAGTACATATTTGGAGCCTCTATTTCTTGTTTTAATTCATCTTTATCGCTCCCGGACCCAAAATTTTGATTTTTTTGGATGATCAATGACTCAATTCTGGTTAGTTTTGATTCAAATTTCTAGGACTTCCATAGTAGCAAAAGATATCATTGAGTCCGATGGAGTCATTGTTCTTGCCTCCCTGGGATATTTGTTATTCTATCTCATGATCTTTCTTACCCCACGATTGATGAGGGCTATTCTTTTGCTATCAAAATTTTCAAGAATGTCCTCCTCTCCAATTTGAGTATCATTGAAGGCTAGTATTTTTTTCATCCTTATGAAACCTGTTCATATAATTTTTCTCATATGCAATAAGATTACCTCAGAGTTCATCATAAGTCATGTTGTGAAGGTCTCCATCTTAAAAAATGGTAGCCTTGGTTTCCTAAGTCATTGGGAGACTTCAAACCAACTTCTGGACTTACAGGCTGTGAGGATAGATCATCCCTAGTGATTTCATAGACAATTTTATTAAATCTAGTGAACATTGATTCAATATCCTCATTCTCATCCATTTTGAATAACTTATATTTATTTACAAGAGCAATAATTTTTTACTTCTTGACTTTGGTGGTTCCTTCCTAGGTTACTTCCATTTTGTCCCATAATTCTTTTGCTGTCTCATACATTGAGATCTTGTCTTATACTACTCTGCTAACTGCCCACAAAAGTAAACTTATACCACGTGTGTTAGTTTGGATTGCCTCTAGTTGTTCTTTGGTAATATTAAAATTTTCAAGATCTTCCATATTAGTACTACTGGATTTTTAATCCCTGTCCTTTTATTTTTCCTTGAACCTTGGAATTGGCATAGGACCCTTTTTGATAACAACCCATGCACGGTAGTCACTTGATTGGACAAAGATAGTAAATCTATTTTTCTAGTATGAATAGTGTTGTCCATTGAAGTATGATGCTCTTGTAGAGGAGTGGCCATCCTGAAAAAGAGCACCAGGAATTTTATAATTGGTAATTTGATCTTTGATCACTTGCAGTTAGGTAATGTTATCTGTGAGACCTTCTTTGATACCAATTGAAATTCAAGGGAGGGGGGGTGAATTGAAATTTTCTTCTATGAGTCTACTACTGACCCCTCACAGTCAACTCATAAGCAAATCAAAACCACTTCACAAAAAGACTAAACTTAAATAGTTAAACAGGTAAATAATAAAGCCTAAAGTAAAAAACATAAAGATTTATCTTGGTTTGGCACACCAATGTTGTGCTACGTCCAGTCCCCTTAAGTTTCAAGTTCCCTTTAGATCGTTGAAAGTTTTGGTGGAGTACAATGACGAAAAAAAAGTTCTAAAGACTTATTTTGCTCTTTAGATCATGTGACACAGATTCAGTTAATGTTACAAAGTTGACTCGATCCTACTTTTTATATAACAATTGTAAAATACAATTACGAAGCCTTGTTAGATTAAGATTAAGACACTTTAAAGTTTCTTCTTGAAGTTGCATATAAAGGGTTTGTCTTCGATCTTCTTCTTTTATAGTCTTTGGCTACTGTTCTTTATAAAAAACCTAAGAGATTTCTTCTCAATCAAAGATATAAATTGATTCATTAATTGAGGAATGTAGCCATGTATAATGTACATATTAGATATGTGTATATATGGCTTTGAATAACGTCCATATTAGATACTTCCGTGATCTATATTTTTTTTATTTTGATGCCAAGCTAATGTACTTGTGATCTTCTCTTCTTGATTGATTCGATCTGCCATGAATTAGGGGGTTGAAACCATGATCGTGGGAAGGTTGATCTTTCTTTTACTTCTATGATGCTTGATTGATCTGCTTTCCATGCTGAGGCCCTCCATATCTATGGCAAGATATTGTGATTTGATTTTTTGTAATATTTGCGACTATGATGCTCCTTCCATTTTTGTTCTCATGATTGATTTTACTTGGATACTACTTGGATATCGTGGATGCCTTTCCATTCTAGATGTTCTTCTATTTCTAGAGCCGACTACCTTTATCTTTCCATTATTACCAGCTGCATACA
This sequence comes from Capsicum annuum, assembly GCF_002878395.1. Taxonomy (NCBI): domain Eukaryota; kingdom Viridiplantae; phylum Streptophyta; class Magnoliopsida; order Solanales; family Solanaceae; genus Capsicum; species Capsicum annuum. Next base: position 90,212 of record NW_025890635.1, on the reverse strand, counting down.
TACACTTGTGAGATTTTTATTATTAAATCATAAACTTGGGAGGCTAACAATCTCCCCCTTTTTGATAATGACAATAAGAGTAAACATTAGTTAACTTATCTACTTGTCAGCTTGCTCCTCCTAATTTGTGTAAGTATTCGCTAATATTTGATTTGAGCTTGTTTGACTCCCCCTGACTGTTAGGCTACTCTGATGTTACTATCCTTCTCTACCTTTGACATAATAAAAAAGAAATAACATACAAGTAATATGCAGATAGTGAAATGCGCATATAAAAGGTTTCTAAATGTTATGAATGCTAATAATACCAGCCTTTTTCGTAAACGGAAAAATCTTTCTTCTAGGAAAGGTTTTGTATATATATCTACTCGTTGATTTTCAGAGTCAACAAAGTTTAGGAAAAATTCACCATTTTCAACATGATTTCGAATGAAATGATGCCTGATATCAATATATTTATCCCTAGAGTGATGCATAGTGTACTTAGACAGGCTGATGGAACTAGTGTTATCACTCATAATAGGAATAGATTCAAAATCTAGGTTAAAGTAAAGAAGTTGATACATAATCCATAGAATCTGAGTGCCATATCTTCTGATAGCTATCTATTAAGCTTCTATGGTTTAGAGAGAGACAATTGTCTATTTCTTGCTATGCCAAGAGATAAAAGCATTGCCAAGAATTTTACATGTTTTGTTGGTGCTCTTTCTATCACTTTTTTATCTTGCAAAATGAACATCTGAATATGTAATTTAATCAAAATAAGAAGAGTAGGGATATCATAGATTGAGGTATTGTGTTACTATTAGATATCAGATGACTCATTTGATGGTAGTGAGATGATATTCCTTAGGATTCAACTGGAATATGGCATATTTACACACGTTGAATAAAATATCTGGCTGACTTGTAGTTAAGCAGAGTAGATATCTGATCTTCCCATTGTATATCTTCTTGTCAATGTCCTTTCTGACCAAATATAAATCAATGCTTGTGGATGGACTCATGGGTGTTCTATAGGCTTTTCCCTTATCCATGCCAAACTTTTTGATGAGTTCTTTCATGTATTTGGCTTGACTGATGAAGGTTTCCATCGGAGTTTGTTTAATTTGTAGTCCCAGAAAGAATGTGAGAACACCCATAAGACTCATTTCAATTTCTCCTTTCATCAAATTAAAAATATTCTCGCACATAGAGATGTTAGAAATACCAAAAATGATATCATCAATGTAAACTTGCACAATGAGGAGATTTGAATCGTGATTTTGAATGAACAAAGTTGTGTCAATTTTACCCCTTTGAAAATTATTATTTAGTAGAAAAGTACCCAGTCTCTCATAACAAGCTTTTTGGGCTTTTTTTAGGTCGTAGAGTGCTTTTGATAACTTGAAAACATGATTTGGAAATGAAGGATCTTCAAATCAAGGGGGTTGCTTTACAAAAACATCCTCATGAATAAAGCCATTTAAGAAATCACCTTTTACGTACATTTGATACAATTTAAAACATTTGAATTCGGCAAAAGCAAGTAAAATTCGTATTGACTCTAACCTACCCATAGGGGAAAATGTTTCATCATAATCAATATGTTCCTTTTAAGAGTAGCCTTAAGCAACGAGCGTAGATTTATTTGTAATAACTTTACCCTCTTTATTGACCTTTTTTTGGTAGACCCATTTGAATCCGATTACTGAGCAGTTTCTTGGTCTTTCCACTAGTGTCAAAACTTGATTTTTATCAAATCGTTATAGTTCCTCCTTCATAACTTCAATCCATGATTCATTATTGAGAGATTCATAACTTGTCTTTGGTCTGATTTGAGACACGAGGGCAACAAATGATTTTCTCCTTAATAATGCTTTGGTTTGCACTTTGTCTTCTAGATTTTTGATGATGAGTTTATTTTGATAGCTACCATCCTACTTCAACTCTTTTGGAATGTTTGGACTCTCTATTTCTGCAGTAGGAGTAGGCTCTATTGAGGGTGTAGTTGATTTTTCTTAAGAAGGCTTTGGAGTTGTGCTGAGATTTTCTCCAGTCTATATATTACTTACTTGTTCTTCATCAACACTTATACTCATAGTGAGGTGTTTAGAGTCATCAAAGAAAATGTGGATAGATTCCTTTACAACCAAAGTTCTTTTATTAAAAGCCCTATAAGCATGACTACTGGGAGAGTACTTAAGGAAAATACCTTTGTCACTTCATGGATCAAATTTTCCTCTGGTCTTCTTACCATTATTGTGAATAAAATATTTACAGATGAAGTGATAAAAGTAGCTGATGTTGGGCTTCTTTCCTCTCCAAAGTTCATAAGGTGTTTTTTTCAAAATAGGTTTGATCAGACACCTATTGGTAATATGACATACTGTACAAGCTTCTTCTGCCTAAAAGTGATCCAAGAGATTATGCTCTAACAATATTGTTCTGTCAATTTCCTATAGGGACAAGTTCTTTCGTTCCACTACACCCTTTTGATGGGGTGATTGCGGTGAAGAGAAGTTCTGAGAGTATCCATTTTGAGCACAATATTTTTCAAACACCTTATTTTCAAATTCTCCTTCATGATCACTGTTAATGTATGTGATGAGGTGGCCGACTTCTCTCTGGATTTTAATAAGAAAAATCTCAAAATTTGTAAAAGCTTCATGTTTATGTGCAAGAAACATAACCCAAGTAAATCTTGATTAATCATCAACTATGAAAAAGACATATCTTTTTCAACCAATACTTGCGGTTTTGGAGGGACCAAACAGTTCCATGTGGATTGTTTGGAGAGGCATGGTAGCAGAGAAATGTCATTGGCTTTGAAAGATGTTCTAGTCTGTTTACCTAGTTGGCAGGCATCAGAGATGTGATCCTTTTCATACTTAAGTTTTAGCAGACCTTTCACCAAATAAAGCCTAGACAATTTCACAATAATGTGCATGCTGGCATGCTTGAGTTTTTAGTGCCACAAACAAGTATCATTCGCTTGCAAAGTAAGGCAGGTCAGGGTGGCAAAGTCAGGACTATTTAAAACTTTAATGTTATCAATGTGTTCTCTGATAACAGAGATATTTTTTTCATGTTTAATTGAACAACTTTCATTTTATAAGAGGACTCCAAAACCAGTGTCATACAGTTGATTGATGCTGAGTAGGTTGTATTTGAGATCATCTACTAGGTATACTTCGATGAATTTTGATGATGAGCTGAGTCTTATTAAGCCGACTCTAATAACATTGCCTCTGGCATCGTCACAGAATCTGACTGGTCCCCCATCAACTTTTATTAGGGATGAAAAGTTCTCCTTCTTTCCAATAATATGTCTAGAACATCTTTTATTAATGAACCACATTCCTTTTTATTTCTCTTGCAGATCTGTTTCTACAAAATAAGAAGATTAATTTTACTTAGGTACCCAAGTGTCGTGGGTCCTTCTGGGTTTGATGTTCTTTCCTTGGGCTTCCAAACCCATACACTCTTAGGCTTATGCCTGCTGCTGTAGGATTTGTGCTTTCTCTGTCCATAAGTAAAACAGATGGGTCCTCGAAAAGAAAAAAAAGTTCTTAGCTGATTTAAACGACCTTGAGAAGAAACTCGGATTCCTTTTTAAGGAGTTTGTTCCTACCAAACTATGGCTTGGGGACCTTTTAAGATTGTTTACTTTGAGTTTTGCGTCACCAAGCTCTTTATGAAGCAAGTCATTTTTAACTTGGCATGCCTCACTTTTATTTGCCAGTTTCATCTTTCTTCTAGGAGTTTTTATTTAAAATGAACTTTAGAACTTTTCTTTTCTTGAGCAATCTTATTATATTCATCTACGGTTTTTTGAAATTCATTGGTTAGCATATCCTTATTAAACTCAAGAGTATTATAGTTATGACAGTTATGTGTCCTTACCTTACTAGGTCCACCTATTAACATAAAGAATATATTTGCAGCCTCTATTTCTTCTTTCATTTTATTTTCATCGCTCCAAGCCCTAAAATTTAGATATTTTGGGATGATCATTGACATAATTCTGGGTAGTTTTGATTAAAATGTTCAGGTATTCCAAAGTAGTACCAGAGATAATTAAATCTGATGGAGTTATTATTCTTGCCTCCATGAGATATTTGTTGTCTCTATCTCATGATCTAATATACCCCACAGTTGATGAGGTCCATTCTTTTGCTACCAAATTTTCCAGAATGTCCTTCTTTCTGATTGGATTAACATTGAAGACTAGTATTTTTTTTAATCTTTTTGAAACCTGTTGATATAATTTTTATCATATGCAATAAAGTTACCTCGAAGTTCATTATATCTCATGTTGTGAAGGTCTCTATCTTAAAAAATACCATCCTTGGTTTCCCAAGTTATTGGGAGACTTCAGACTAGTTTTTGGACTTGAAGGTCATGAGGATAGATCATCCCTAGTGATTTCACAGACAATTTCACTGAATCTGGCAAACATTGATTCAGTATCCTCATTCTCTTCCATTTTGAATAACTTATATTTATTTACAAGAGCAATAATTTTTGACTTCTTAGCTTTGGTGGTTCCTTCATAGGTTACGTCCAGTTTGTCCCATATTTCTTTTGCTATCTCACACATTGAGATCTTGTCGTATTCTCCTCTACTAATTGCACACAAAAGTAAACTTATAGGACATTCATTAGTTTGGATTTCCTCTAGTTGTTCTTTGGTAATATCAAAATTTTCAAAATCTTCCATATCAGTACTACTGGATTTTTTATCCCTGTCCTGTTGTTTTTCCTTGAGCCTTAGAATTGGCATAGGACCCTTTTTGATGATGACCCATGCCTTGTAGTCATTTAATTGGACAAAAAAAGTGAATCTATTTTTCTAGTATAAATAGTGTTATCCATTGAAGTATGATGGTCTTGTGGAGGAGTGACAATCTTGAAGAAGAGCACCGAGAATTTTATAATTGGCCAGTTGATCTTTGCTTACTTACGGTTAGAAAATGTTATCTATGAAACTTGCTCTGATACTAATTGAAATTTAAGGGGGGTGAATTGAAATTTTCTTCTATGAGTCGACTACTGACTCCTTACAGTCGATGCACCAGCAGATTAAAAACACTTCACAAACAGATTAAACTTAAATAGTTAAGCACGTAAATAATAAAGCATAAATTAAACAACACAAAGATTAATCCTGGTTTGGCACACCAATATTGTGCTATATCTACTCCCCTTGGGTTTCAAGTTTCCTTTAGATCGTTCAAAGTTTGGTTGGAGTACAATGATGGAAAACAAGTTCTAAAGACTTATTTTGCTCTTTAGATCATATGACACAGATTCAGTTGATGTTACAAAGTTGATTGGTCCTACTCTTTATGTAAGAATTCTAAACTACAGTTATAAAGCCTTGTTAGACTAAGATTTAGACACTTTGAAGTTTCTGCTTGAAGTTGTATAAAAAGTGTTTTTCAGTCTTCTTTTTTTATAGTCTTTAGCTTTTGTTCTTCATAAGGAAACCCAAAATATTTCATCTCAATCAAGGCTATGAATTGATGAATTAATTGAGGAATGTAGCCGTGTATAATGTCCATATTATATATGTGTATAAATTGCTTTGAATCACGTCCATATTAGATACATCAGTGATCTATATTTTCTCTTTGATTTTGATACCAAGCCAATGTACTTGTGATCTTCTCTTCTCTTCTTGATTCGGTCTTCCATGAGTTTGGAGATTGCAACTACGATTGTGGAAAGGATGACCCTTCTTCTATTTATATGATGCTTGATTGATCTACTTTCCATGCTGAGGGCTGCCATATCTTTTGCAAGATATTATGATTTGATTTTTTACAATATTTGGGACTATGATACTCCTTCCATTTGTGTTCTTATGATTGTTTTTACTTGGATACTACTTGGATACCATGGATGTCTTTCAGTTCTTGATGTCCTTCTATTTCTGAAGCCGACTACTTTTTTCTTTCCATTATTACCAGATGCAAACATACACTTGTGATTTTTTTATTATTAAAACATAAACTTGGGAGGCTAACAATATCCCCTTTTTTGATAATAGAAGAAAAATCTTTCTTCTAGCATAGGTATTGTAAATATATCTGCTTGTTGATTTTAAAACTCAATAAATTTTAGGCAAAATTCACCATTTTCAACATGATCTCAAATGAAATGATGCTTGATATCAATATGTTTATCCCTAGAGTGATGCACAGTGTACTTAAATAGTCTGATAGAACTAGTGTTATCAAAAATAATAGGAATAGATTCAAAAACTAGGTTGAAGTCAAGAAGTTGATGCATAATCCATAGAATCTGACTGCCATAGCTTTCGATAGCTATGTATTCATCTTCTATGGTTGAGAGAGCAACATAAGTCTGTTTTTTGCTATGCCAAGAGATAAGAGCATTACCAAAATTTTGACATTTTTTGCTGATGCTCTTCCTATCACTCTTTTCTCTTGCAAAATGAACATTTGAATATCCAATTTAATCAAAATAAGAAGAGAAGAGATACCATATATCAAGGTCTTGTGTTACTATTAGATATTGGATGTCTCATTTAATGGTAGTGAGATGAGATTCCTTAGGAGTCGACTGGAATATGGTACATTTACACACATTGAACAAAATATCTGGCTGACTAGTAGTTAAGTAGAGTAGAGATCCAATCATCCCATGGTATATCTTTTCATCAATGTCTTTTCCCACCAAATCTGAATCAATGTTTGTTAATGGACTCATGGGTGTTCCATAGGCTTTTCCCTTCTCCTTGCCAAACTTTTTTATGATTTCTTGCATGTATTTGTCTTGACTGATGAAGGTTCCCTTTTGAGTTTGTTTTATTTATAGTCCCAGAAAGAATGTGAGAACACCCATAAGACTCATTTCAATTTCTCCTTTCATCAAATTAGAAAAGTTCTCACACATAGAGATGTTAGAACTACTAAACATGATATCGTCAATGTAAAATTGTACAATGAGGAGATTTGAATCGAGATTTTGAATGAACAAAGTTTTATCAATTTTACCCCTTTGAAAATTGTTGTTTAGTAAAAAAGTACTCAGTTTCTCGTACCAAGATTTTTGGGCTTATTTGAGGTCGTAGAGTGCTTTTGATAACTTGAAAGCATGATTTGGTAATGAAGGATCTTCAAATCTAGGAGGTTGTTTTAAAAAATCTTCCTCATGAATAAAGCCATTTAAGAAATCACTTTTTACGTCCATTTGATATAATTTAAAACATTTGAATCCAGCAAAAGCTAGTAAAATTGGTATTGACTCTAACCTAGCTACAGGGTAAATGTTTCGTCATAATTAATACCTTCCTTCTAAGAGTAGCCTTGAGCTACGAGCCTGGATTTATTTCTAATAAATTTACCTTCTTCATTGACCTTATTTCTATAGACCCATTTGGTTCCGATCAATGAGTAGTTTCTTGATCTTTCCACTAGTGTCAAAACTTGATTTCGATCAAATTGTTATAGTTTCTCCTCCATAGCTTCAACCCATGATTTATTACTAAGAGCTTCATAACTTGCCTTTGATTTGATTTGAAACACGAGGGCAACTAATGTTTTTATCCTTAATGATTTTCTGGTTTGCACTTTGTCTTCTAGATTTATGATGATGAGTTCATTTAGATGGCTACCATCCTACTTCAACTCTTTTAGAATGTTTGGCCTCCCTTTTTCAATTGTAGAAGTCAACTCTATTGAGGGTGTAGTCGACTTGGCTTGAGAGGGCTTTAGAGTTGTGCTGAGATTTTCTCCAGTTTGTATATTACTTACCTGTTCTTCATCAACACTTATACTCGTGGTGAGGTAGTTAGAGTCATCAAAGACAATGTGCATAGATTCCTCTACAACTAAAGTTCTTTTATTTAAAGCCCTGTAAGAACGACTAATGGGAGAGTACTCAAGGAAAATACCTTTGTCACTTCATGGATCAAATTTTCCTGTGGTCTTCTTACCATTATTGTGAATAAAATATTTGCAGATGAATTGATGGAAGTAGCCGATGTTGGGATTCTTTCCTCTCCAGAGTTCATAAGGTATTTTCTTTAAAATATCTTTGATCAGACACCTATTGATGATATGACATATTGTACTAACTGCTTCTGCCTAAAAGTGATCTAAGAGATTGTGCTCTAACAATATTATTCTATCGGTTTCCTGTAGGAATAGGTTCTTTCATTCCACTACACCATATTTTTAGGGTGATTGCGGTAAAGATAAGAGGCCGATGGAGATCCATGAAGCCATGATAGAGTTTGCACCAGATTCATACATAAGGACAATAGCCTTTAGTACAAATTCATTATAGTAAATGAATTATGACAGACTTTCACCTCTTATTTTTCAAATGCCTTATTTTCAAATTCTCCTCTATGATCACTGTTAATGTATGTGATGAGGTACCTGACTTCTCTCTGCATTTTTTATAAAAAATCTCAAAATTAGTAAAAGCTTCATGTTTATGTGCAAGAAACATAACCCAAGTAAATCATAAGTATTCATCAACTATGGCAAAAATATATCTTTTTCAACTAATACTTGCGGTTTTAGTGGGTTCAAACAGATCCATGTGCATTACTTGGAGAGGCCAGGTAGTAGAGACAGTGTCCCTAGCATTAAAATATGTTCTAGTCTGTTTACCCAGTTGGTAGGCATCACAAATATGATCCTTTTTAAACTTGAGTTTTGGCAGACCTTTGATAATGCTCAACTTATATGTCAAATTAGTGCAAGGCGGTCGCCGTTAATATATTTACCAAACTTTGGAGTCGAGTTCGAATCTATGAGGAATAATATGGGTGGCAATCAAGTTAATTTGAAATAATAGACACGAGTTAAATTCAAACCAATGATAGACGAAGAGTAAAATAGAGGAGATATGTTCCTACATTAATATTTCTTTATGGGTTTTTGTAGTATAATTTCGTGGCTATGAATAATTAGTCTTAAGAATTATGCATGGATCTCGGGATTATGCATTACTATGGAAGTGAAATATGGGAGTTAGTAACCAACATTAATTTAGTAAGTCAAATATGGTTAAGATTGGTTGTAGATATTGATGCTAGTCTTTTGACAAAACACCAAACTTTCACCCATTGATTCTTCTGAATACCTAATAGGTGTGTTCGACAATTGGTAATCACAACCTTAATCTATGCATCCCTATTTCCAAGATGATACCCATGGCATAGTGAACCTCACATTCACCCTTATGTCTAAAATAGTAAAAATTTAGCAAACTACACACATAATTGTATATCATTACTTTGGTTTCCACATCCCTTTTTCAAGGATGATATAGATTCCTACACTTCACCTAAAACTCTCTTTCGAAGACAGACTTGATCTTTCTAGATCTTGGATCTTTCACTCATCAAACCTTTGTGGGTATTTTGGGCTTTCACCCATCAAATCCCAACCAAATTAGAGTATCAATGATAAAACCCATAAACATGAACTATCGAATAGATGCTAACAATAACAACCCACACACACTTTAACCCCTATTTATACATAACCCTAAGAGAGAGATTTAGCTACACATAAGATAAATAAGCATAGAAATACCTATAATATCCATTGAAATGAATTGTTGAAGATCTAAGCGAATGTTACTTCAAACTTGGCTTTCCCACAATATCAACAATGGAAGTGAGCAAATCTTCCACTTAGAAAGTCTCCAATGTATTCTTCACCCAAAATTTATACAATATTTTCTTCTCCAAAAATGGAGGCTATGAAACCTAGAGCTAAAACCTAATAAAAATTGGGTAAAATTGAAAATCTTTCATACAAGGGTGTGGGTCATTTTGTTCAATTTGGGATCAACCATGTGCATCTTAAATTTTTCCCTTGGGCTGAACTACTCCGCTGAGCTACGATCGCGTAGGCGAGGATGCAACCATGGCTACGTGACCGTGGTTAAATTCCACGATTGTGATCAACTAACCATCCTAGACTGCCGTGACCATGGTTAGAGGATCGCGACTGTGGTACCTGAGGCACTTCTGTTGCAGGCCTTCAACTACACTTTTCTTTCTTTCTTTTGATCATTGTAAGCTCCAATCCATATTTTTATATCTTTTCAACTTTATATCTGGAAAGAGTGGATATTAGTGCATTTACTCATGAATATGTCTCATTTATTCATTTAAATTAAGGCAATGTTCCCAAATATTGCATGCGACTGAGTGGTAAAAGATGTATAGAGACTTGAGATAACACTGTTGGTGGTAGTGAATGAAGTGTAACATTGTGGATTTTATGGTGAAGTGTCAAAATTGTCAACAAGTCAAGTATAAACAATGGAACCCTAGTGGCACTTTTCAGCAGATGCCTATTCCGAATGAAAGTGGGAAAAGATAACAATTGATTTTAGGTGGGCCTTCCGAAAACCTTGAAGAAATGTGACTCTATTTGGGTTATTATTGATTAGTTGACCAAGTTGGCTCACTTTTTCCAAAAATATTTGATTATAATGTGTCCAATTTGTCCAAGATTTATGTGAAGGAAATTGTAAGACTGCATGTGGTACTGGTGTCAATTGTATCAAACAGTGCTACTTAGTTTACCTCCAATTTTTGGGAGAGGTTTTAGTCTAATTTAGGTTCTAGATTGAATTCAAACATAACTTTTCACCCACAGATTGATAGTCAATTGGAACACGCTATTCAAGTGCTTGAAGACATGCTTTAAGCTTGAAAATTCATAACTTACCATTGTATGAATTTTCCTACACCAACTACCACTTTTGTATTGACATTGGTACTTTTATGGCCTAATATTGTAGACAATGTAGATCCTAATTGGGTTTTTGATTTATTTGAGGTGAGGCCTTGGGTTACTTATATACTCAAGGACTCTGTGGAAAATGTGAGATTCATATAGAAGAAGCTCATATTGGCTCTAAGTCCACAGAAGGAGTATGCAAATTAAAAGGTAAGAGACATAGAGTTTGATAATAGTAGAAAGTACTCTTAAGGGTATCACCTATGAAGGGTGCGATGCGATTCGACATGGAGGGAAAGTTGAGCCCAAAGTATAGAGGACCTTTTGAGGTATTAAAGAAAACGGGGTCGGTAGCATACATGCTATACTTACCCCTAGTATGTTTGAGAGTTTCACCCCATATTCTATGCATCTAGCATAAAAAAATATCATAAATATGGTGACTTTATTATCCATTGGGATATGGAATTATTCGATAAGGAACTATCGTATGAAGAGGAACCTATTTATATCCTAAGTAAAGATGTGAGAAAGTTGAGAACAGGAGTTATTCCTTATGTGAAGGTTCAGTAGATGAATCGTACCACTGAGAAAGCAACATAGGAGATAGAAGCAGACATGCCTAAGCACTATCTGGTATTGTTCATTCATTTAGGCACATCCTATCCAATTGTTATATTTCTTGGTCAATGTTTATTTGGGGATGAATAAGTGGTAAATTCCTATTTAATATAATGAATCAGAATGTCATTACGCTAAATTAAGAGGTAAAGTTGCACCTGCACTCTTTTTAGATAAAATTTAAGGAATTCTTGGCTAGTCTAGTATTGGCTAAAATTTGAGAGTGTGGTAGTTGAATGAAATATAGTATTGGTATGAATAGTATTATCTACGTTTGATGTAACAAATGGATAGCCAATGAGTATAGGTAGTCATAGCAACTTTCGACACCTGAAACATAGTTATAGAACTCTAGTTATAGTATTTATCATAGATGGGGTAGTTCACATTATCAAGATTCATAGTGTGTATTATAAAATGAAAAAAATGAAAAGGGATACCGAGTTTCTACCTTGAACCAATAGCGTAAAAAGTAGCCACTGTAGCGGTTAGAGGAACCGCAACGACGCCCTCTAGTAAAATGTGCGTAAACTATTGTAGTGAAAATTTAACTATTGCAATGATAATTATCCATTGCAAAACTAATGCGCACTAAAAACAATAGATTTAAAACCCATAAAATGTTTTCATTCCCCACTTTTGGAAAAGTGCAATAGGGCATTGGGGTAGGCGATTTTCAAAGGAATTTTGAGGTTGTTCAATTTTTGGAGGTAAGTAATTATATTCTAGACTTGAATTCACTTTATTTAAACATATAAAATCACTAGAAACTGATAAAAACAATGATAGGATTGCTTATAAATTTGATATGTAATTATCCTAGGGTGTTAGAAAACACTAACAACACTAGAATTTTGACTATTATGTCAATTCAAGTAGTTTTGATGAAGTTATAGCAAATAGAAAATCCTAAGATGACGAATAGGGTAAAATTATGGCTAAATTAGTGATTTTGATAACTAGTGGTGAAAAAGTCTTGGATTATTGATATATGTATGTTCTCAAATTGAAGGAGAATAGAAAATGAAGATTTTGCATAAAAATGACTTTGAGCAAAGGAGTTGAGGTAGGCTATGGTTTTGGGTAACACTTAGACTTTATTAGATTTGTGATTGTTTGTGATTTGAACATCTATGATAGCCTTCTAGAATGATTTGTAATTTGATGGCTGCATTGAATTTTTATTGCAGTTTGATGAGGTGTTGAGGTTATGGGTGGGGTAACACACCGTTATAATATGATATGTTATGGTAATAGGTTGGGTACCACATCGATACAATATATATATGTTATGATAATGGATTGGGTACCACGTTAGTATGTTATAATGCGATGAAAAGGATGAGAAGGGTAAGATATGATTCTAACATCTTGCATCATGCACTTATTTACATCCATTGAGTGCTATTTGATAAATATATGTGATAATGAATGGTTGATGAAATCGAACAAGTGTAAAATCCTGCAATGGTGAACTTATGCATGATGATTCATGACATGTTTTTTGATTGATATCATTGATTATGAATCTTGTTATGATCGTTTTATACTTTTTTTACTTGCTTATATGTACTTTGTTAAGTTAGTTGACCTATGATGCTTACTAATACTTGTTGATGTACTGATGCTACTTGTACTCTTCTTTTTATTGAGTATAGATCATATTTGAGCAGTTGACACGAAACCTCGATTCTAGATAGTAGTTCATTCTTGATTTGAGGGTGATCACGATGTCTAGGACATCTTCATATCTTCTATGATGTTATTTCCTTTGATTTAGAACTAAGACAATTTCCTCTTTATTTATGTTTTTTGGATATTTTGTATCAATTTTAGACTCAGTTTTTCCTTTTAGATATTCTCGTACAGTGATTTCAAGTTCCAAGGGTTGTAATAAATAGAAGTTATGCACTTTATTCATTTTTATGGATGATGAATTTTTTTTAATAAAGAACAGACCAATGATCCCTTTTATTCAATATGTAAATAAACTATACATGGGCAATGCACAAAATCGTGGAAGCCCACATAAAGAGGTCCCAAAATGAGAAAGAACAAATAAGAGATAAAAGAACAAGAAAAAATGTAAAGTTCTATAAAAGATTAAAAAGTAAAGGGCTCTTCATCAGCTCATCGAGAAATTACTTGTTGTCTGAAGAAATCTCGATGATAAGAGGACATAATCAAGCTACTCACACGTTATTAGTATTTCATTCCAATCTCATTGAGTTAAGTAATATTGCTTAATAAACACTCAAATCTCTTAGGAATGGCAATATAATTCGATATGATTGAAGACTTCATCTCATAAGCTACAAATCTAGTACTATATATATGCTGAAATATCTAGCTTATCTCCCTCATCCTCTTGAGTACTCTACGAATGTAATCAAGCATCCCTATTAATGTTGCTGACTCTTTTGCACCCTAATTATCGACAAATAATGCATTTTCATTCATTTGATGTCTATTAGTCAATTGATGGTGCCCTTTTTTCCTTCACAGAATGAGACATGGTATAATACCACAACCAAGAATTTAGGAACAGGGTTAATCAACTAAGTATCCCACTTTTGTTTGTACAATCTCTGAGTCATACATGTTATTTATACTGTTTGTTGTAAGCTACCTTTTTCCTTAGTTTTATGAACTTGCTAAAATATTAAAAGCCCCATTTTAATTCTTTATGATTCTGAGAATTGGCATTTGAGATTTGCCCATATCTAGGATAGATAGCTTCATTTGGTAACTCTTGATTTGTTGTATATCTTATTGATTGAGTACCTGTAAAACACAAAATTAGTTAAAAAGTTGGAAAGCAAGCTTTCTTCTCTAAATGGAAGCTTCACCTTCACCAATGAATTCTCCATTAACTATTTGGCCTTCCTTATTTCCGTCAAAATACACCTAAGAACCTCCCATATTCTATCCAGTACTTTCTTCAAAACCAGTGAGTTATTCTCTACAATTGAAGATATGTAGTGATTGTTTAGATAGAATTCTAATCCCATCCTTAACGATGTTGCTTCAACTATATTGATAAGCCCATCCTCAAACCTTCTTTCCTCTACAAAGATAAACTTACCTTCCCAATCTCTAACGAAAAATGCACTAGAACTTTCTCCTATAGTTCCTTTATATGATCCATCAGGGTTGTACTTTTAGAAACCCTCCTCAGGCACCATCCACTTCATTATTATTATTCCAAGAATTGAATTATTAGAGTCCAAGTGGATGTCATATGTAGCAACAAGGGTATTCAACTTTAAAAATTAGGAAAATATTGTTATTAACCTCTATGTCCATTTTCCAGTAAAAGTGTTTGCCTCTATGAAGATTGATATTCCTAGATGTCCAAATTTTTCGAAGAATAAAAAATGGAATGGCATGTATAAAGGCCTTAACTTTGCTAAAACTTCTGCCTTCCACCAACTATAGATGACATGTTAATTGTAAAAAGGAACTTTGATCCATTTAGCTACAACAAAGGTCTACCATACCTTTGCAGCCTTAGGACATTTGAGAAACAAGTGTTCCAAGTTCCTGGAACCCCTTTCTCACAATAACAACATAAAACTTCATCAAAATTTCTCGTTCATCTTCAAACCTCCCCAAGATGAAGTCTTTTTTGGCACAAACTCTAAAAGAAAAAAATGATCTTAAAAGGTACTTCTATAATCCATATTCTTTTGTACTCATCCTTCTCATCTCCTCTTTGTTTTATTATCTCCTAAGAAATTCAGACAACATAATTGTACTATTATTCATACACCAAGCACAATCCCATTCCTCTTCTTCGTCAATCATACTGACCTCTCTCTATATATACATCGACACTTTTTATTTAGATATAATTAAGACGTCAAATGCTCATTCCACCTTCGATCTTGTTTCAATTGCACTACTTTATCCACTTCTAAATTAATATTACTAGAAATAGATGTCTCGACCAAAAAAACTAAGGGTCATGACGGTGCTTGTCACAACAAGCCTTGACAAGTAAGCCTATCACCCAAACTGATATGAAATGAGAAATCAATATAGAAACCCAAGGCAAAACTCCTAGAATAGAGCCGAATGACACGTATATAGTAAATGCAGAAATACTTAATCAAATATACCATACAAAATCCCAAAACCTGGTGTCACAGTGTAAGAGCTACTGAATACATCTCAAATGTAAAAAAGATACAATGAGAGTCCAAAAGGATCAAAATCTATCTTTGAATATAAAATATTAAATTAGCTAGAGAAGAAGATGTCAACACCCAAGCCAAGGACCTAGCCGCAATGGGCATCCTGAACCATGAGGGCTCAAAATATCCCTTAGCACGTCATCATGAGCATAACTTCACGACAGGCATCCCGAACCACGAGGGCCCGAAAGAATCCTTAACACGTCATCATGAGCATAACTTTAACTAAAACAAAGTGCGGAAGATAACTTAAACATAACAATCCCTTGATCGAATTTAATAAATTCAGGACATCACTCGATAAGTAAACACAAATCCATTCTACACAAATCTACAAAGCCGCTATTGAATTGTAAAACACTAGTCTGGTTAAACTGGGACAAAGCTCCGGTCGGACCATAAAACTGACTGAGATTTACATCTAGATAGAATGCCTTCCAATGTAAGGGAGGATCACAAAGTTCTAGAAATCTTAGAACAATCTACTACTGAGCTGGACCTTGGGACTGAGCCTATGAACCTATAGATAAGGGGTCAATACTTGAAAGTACTAGTATATAGAACAATAAAAAAATAACACAGACTTCATGTAAAATAAGTAAGAGCATTATGAAACCAATTTATCATAATATACATAGAAACACATGGGCATAATCAATGAGCTTTGAAACATTCTTATAAGTCATGACTCAACACTTTGTTTTATTTCCGAGCTAGATAGTACACCGTACAAGTTATGTAATCCTCCATTAAGTCATTGGCCAAGCCCCCTATCCGAGTTTTCCATAAGGATCGGAGTGTCTGGTCTGGTATAGCTTTGAGCTAATCAAGTATTCAATATCACCGTAATTAGGAACAAGATGAATCCCACATTGGCAAGACACAATTTTGGGCAATGAGTTATCTTAACTCATGCCTTCGTTGGGTAACCATCTAACTCTCTTAGAACCCATTTTTAGCATTTTAAAACTCATAGCTTTCTCAGAACAAGGTTTGAAGTCTAAAAAGTCTGTAGTCTAGTCTGGTTTGAGTCTATTATGGCATTTGTCTGATTTGGTATCATCATACCAAGACCTCTAAGTGATATAAGACATATCATATCATATCTTGGTCCTTTCAATTGCAAAGAATGTTATTGGACCACCAAAATATTTAATCAATATAAGGGATATCCTATTTCAAAACATGTAAAACCATGCAAAATACTCCCTTTTTAGTACCTCAACATGGGGTGGTCACCTTTATCATCAAACACAAGAAATTTCCCATTTAGACACAAAGCATTTATAAATTGATAAAACACCTTCTTAGAGTATCATGAAGCAATGAAATTCCATAATGGATACTATAACATTTAACTGAAGCTATTTAATCATTCAATTGAACTACCCATAATATGTTAAGACAATGGATTTTGCAATAAAAGAGGGAATTTTGTAAAGTATGCTGTCATATAAATTTTAAAAACTCATAACCCATGTAAAAATGAAAACAATTCCAGTTTAGGGAAAAAAACCTTATAGTTTATACACTATTTCATCATAGAACAAGGTTCATAATATATACTCTTCAACAATTCAAAAACCGATTTCATATTCATAATCATGCCCCTTTAAGACTTGAATCGATAAACTTATTCCCAAGAGATTTAGGATAACCCAACATACCTCAATAACGATGAAAACATAGAGAAATTTAACCCTTGCATACTAAAATTCTTAGCCATAGGTGATTTTCTCCTTTCTTGTTATGGAAAGATTGCTTAGGGATTGTAACCAGGGATTATAATGATTAGGGGATATTTTAAGACGTGGGGAATGGGTTTAATGGGTAAAAGACAAAAAAGTCCCTCTAAGACTTTGAATATAACCACGAGAAACACAACCTCCCCAATATGAGAGCTATCAAGGGAACTACCTATCATGACACGGTACCCATTGCGGGAACTAGCCTCCGCGATGTGGGGCTATTGCAGAGGCTTACTGCCTTTGTATCCCAAAAAATGCCCTAAACCCCATCCAAAAATTCCATAATTTATCCTCTTTATCCTTTTTATATCCCAGAACTTAATTTTAGTCAAAAATTGATATTATAGTACAGGAAGAGAAAAAATAAAATAGCCGAAGTTTGAGGGCATTACAGAAGAAGTAGTAGGTCGACTCTAAAATCATAAATCGACCACTACCTTTTATACACTCCAGATACCGCTTGAATCAGCTACTTTATGATGCACTCTTGTCGAGAACTACACCAAAAGTGCATACTAGGGGTGAGTATGGTCTATTTGTATTCAGTACATATCATAGTCCAACTGAGTAAAGTAGAAAATAAAGCAATACTCACTAGAGTCACGTCACCTGCAGTAAAAAAATATCCTAAAAAGTAGCCCACACCATTTCCACTAATAGTTCTACAATATACACATATATTAAATATAAGTACAAGAAAAAACACAAATAGATAGATATCAAATCAAATACGTCAATGAGGTGCAAATAGACAGATATCACATCGAGAATGGAAATGTAACACAAAATATACACAATATATGAAATGCAATCAAGATAATGATAATAATAATGATTATATAATGCTCGAGGTTTCCGTACAACCTTCGTATACAACTACTGGGTTGTTCTCCTATTTAGGATCCATGGGTGGTTCGTAAAACCATATACAATCCATTATCTAAAATAGGTATCCATAACTCCTATCTGGTACATACATTAGAAAAGAGTTTTTAAGATGTAATATTTTTGTTAGAAAATCTAGTATTTCTAGTATTTGCATGGTGGTACTTATGTTTCATGAATGAATATGTGAAATGAGACACCATCAAGCATAATGTACAGTAATAGCTGGTTCATACATTATAAGATGAAATAATAATAATGATGATATGCCCGCAGTTGTTGCACAACCACTATATACACCTATCGAGTTGTGCTCCTAAGGTAGGACCTATGAGTGTTTGCAACCCATATACAATCCAATATCCAATACAAAATCAATATCACAACTCCTCTTTGGTACATACATCGGCAGGTTTCTTTTAAAGATGCCAAATTTTCTATAAGATAAAGTCAGTGTTTCCATAGTGGTACCAATGTCTTATGAATGTATACGATATGAGGATGTAACTCTCACAACCAACCAGAAGGAGAATGTCCAAATCCAACCAATATACATATCCATGTGATTCAAAATCTAATCAATATGCCAACCATCCATGATGCAATATAATCCATATGCCGAACAAGCAAAATAAACAATAATATTCCATTGACACCACAAGTTTCAAATTTAGGCTTTTTCACAAAAATATATAATCAAATATACATACACAAGGCCATATAAAACCCCACAAGGTCACACATTCCAAATAATGTATCAAAACCACCAAAAAGAAATAACATAGGCCCCCAAATGTGCACACAACAATAATAAATACATTTCATGCTTAGATCCCACACCCATAATATGATTTTATCCAAATATTAACTACCTAATACAATTTGAAGAAAGTTAAGCAATAACCTACCTCAAATATCAAAAATCAATCCAAAAGCCTCTATGAAAGAGCTTTGTCCTCACGAAAAGATCCAAAATCAACTAAAACATACAAATATGAAATCTATGCATTAAAGCGAAGCCAATGATACCCATATTGCCCATTTCTATGTTAACGTCAAAACGGACCCCGCAATAGATTTTTGAAAAACAAGGGAAAAACTAGAATTTTAGTGTAAGGTACATTTTCAATGATTAAAGGAACTTGTAGAAGAAAACTTGAGTCAAAACGTATAGAAATTGGGGTTTATATGAAGAAAATACCAATTTAGGCCTTCTAGACAAAATTTAAATGATTATAATCAAGGAAATATGATTGAAACAGGGATTTGGTCCTTACCCAATCTTAAGAATGAAACAAATTGCTCAACAACACAAAACCCCAAGCTCCCAGTCTCTAAAAAGGAGAAAGAAATTGAGAAAAGAAATATATGTATGGATCCCTGGTGCGGCTAAAGTGGTCAAATTGCCACTGTTATCATGACCTGATTTATGAGTCATGATTGCACCAACCAAACCCCGCTAGTAGGTAAGCCAAAATAATAATTCAGAGCTAATGCAATGGGTTAATTTTGTAGGAATTACTCAACATATGCCAAATTCAAGAAGTACAAGTTATAAAAAAAGTGTTCTAGATAGATAAAACAGACAATACGAGATACCAATCCCACGACCTGATAGAGCCAGTACAAGAGCGTCTAATGTCAATAATACAACCCAAAAGGCTTATAATTTAGCCAATACATCTGTCTCAATACAAAAGATGGAATAATAAAAAGACATACGGAAATGGGCAACTCAAAACTCCAATAGCTCACCCTATCTATGAAAGATCAACTCTGCACGAGCAACGATCAACGACAATAGCTAGTACTCGAATCTGCACCAAAAAGGTACAAAAGTGTAGTATGAGTACCAAAATAATGGGTACTCAGTAGGTATCATCGGTCGACTAAGCTAAATCCTGATACACATTTGATAAAATGCTAAATTGCATAAACTAAGTCAAGGTACAAAAATGAACCTAAATTATCTCCAATA
The DNA here is from genome assembly GCF_002878395.1 of Capsicum annuum. Lineage (NCBI taxonomy): Eukaryota > Viridiplantae > Streptophyta > Magnoliopsida > Solanales > Solanaceae > Capsicum > Capsicum annuum. Next base: position 70,063 of record NW_025890635.1, on the reverse strand, counting down.
TCGCTATACATAATAAGAAATTAAACTCGAATAAAAATATAACATAAGGCATAAACACATGCCATTATCACCGTGCAAACATATGTAAGAAATTAAAAATAATAATAATGCATCAATAAGCATCCACACAAACATACATAACTACAAAATTGGCTCCCATACGCCAATTGGTGTAGGAAAGTAAAGAACTCATCACAGCTTTCCATATGGCTGAAGAGTACACTCAAGAGAAGTATAAGACAACAAACCAACACAATAGTCAACTTTTATCCCTAATTGATCATCATACCACAATTATTATCAATATGCCATTTACCAACATTATCACGACTCACCATATTAGATGAAGTACTCACATCCCATAATATCATCATCATTTAACAATCTTAACGTCAATATATACTAGTTACCATTTACTAGTTAACCCTCTCTTATTAACTAATCCATTCGACCACTAGTCATCATAACCTCTAATCATTATTTAACCGCTAGTTTCCACATAGCCATTAAACGTTATACATTTGTAGTCATCATTACTAAGATATCATCATTTAATACATAGTCCATATTTACCAATAAATCTCAATTATAAACTGGTCATTATTAACTACTTTAAAAATATTCACTACTGATCATCAATTACCATTAATCCTCCATTATCAACTATTATCAAATATCACTAATCAACAATTTTCACTAACCAACAATTATACCTCATTATTAGTATCTGACATTTATGATCTAAAACTGACATCATTAATATCAACACCTTACCAAAATACATATAAGTATATATAAGCATATAAATTCCATACATAGGGCTAGATGGACTCAAACCGATAGATGTACGCATAAGCACATCAATATAATCATCCCCTCGCCTTGCTGGGTATCAATGTATCATCAAAATCATTCTCCATCCTTGTTGGGTATAAATATGCTCATAGTGTCCTTAGGCCTTGTCGGGCATAAATATCATCATAGTATCCTCCAACCTTCCCGGGTATCAATATCTCATCATAACATCTTCCGACTTTGTCGGGTATCATCATATCATTTTAATGTCCTTCGGCCTTGTCGGGTATCACTATATCATTATAATATCCTTCCACCTTGTCGCATATCAACAAATCAGCATCATCATAATAGATGGCAAATTCAACAGCATAAGATATCATATAATGAAATATTATGATTCCAACATAATTAATGACATGAATTCCTAATATAATCGCTAAGCGTGACTCCTAACTTGATTCATGGCAAGTTTGCTAACATCAATATAAAGGTTGTATTCTAGCATAAATATTAGCATCATCATAATCATTAGCAATATATAGGGCAATGTAATAACATATGCAAGGGCTTAACATTAGCATAAAGGATAATTTATTATAATCATGAGAGGTAGTTTCTCAATAGCTAGGCAATAACTAATCCATGGCATAATCTATAGCCTATTCACAGCATAGTCCATCGTATAATTCATGGGTTAGATCATATCATAGTCAAAGGCTAATTAAATAGAGTAACCGGTAGCCCAATCAATATCCAACATAATATAAAAATCAATATCTCCTCATAAGCTTCATGAATGACTTATACGTATGGCACAATCATTAGAAAATTCTTCTAATCATAGCCAACAAGTACCAAAGTTCCTCAATATTGCCTCAAAAGGGCATTCTTTAGGATTTACTAGGCGTACAAAGGTTTAAAGTTAACTATCATCAATATTGACTTTAGGCAGGCCAAGAGCCAGTTCTAACTCCCCGAAATACATTCCAATTCAATTTCTACGTAGACTAGGCTATGGTATCTAATCCACTCTTAGATGAATAGAAATCCATGATTATTCCTAAGGTAATGGTTCTTTTTCACACGTCAACTAAGCCAAAATAGTATCTAAGGTGACCTTCCTTAATGTGAGCAACCAGGGCCAAACTTACCCTACGCATGATTAACTAAAGCATTTTATTTAATTTTAGAGAAAACAAAGGCATTCTCATTCTAAACATGAGTAATGAAATCTAATCCACTAAGGTTCAAGAGAACAAGCTAAGTGTTTCAACTCTATGATTTCAATTTAGCCTAATCAATGCAAATAAACCCAAGTCTTGCATTTCATTAATCCAACACTTAAAACCCATCCTAAATCCAACAAAATATCATAAGAATACTATGTAAAAGCTCAATAACTAGGGATAAACCTAGCATACCTCACTGAAGAAGAAAGCTCAACATCCTCTAAACCATCGATTTTACCTTCTGAAAAGCTTCATCAAGATGCCAAGCTATTATAAACACATTCTACTCATTAATACTAGAATATCGATACCCATATAGCAACATTGTACTTTGGGTCCAAAAATTATGCCAAAAATCCCATGTGGGTCCACTTACTAAAAATCACATTTCCGAGACCAACTCAACATAATATTAAGATCATGGAATCAAAACCCTCAAAATTTGGAGAAAATCAAGCATATTTGGGGCTAAAATTAACCCTTCAAGCTCTTTGAGGTTTTGGACAAATAATCAAGAAATTCAAGCATGAATTTAAAGTATACTCACCTTAAATCCGAAGATATTCTTGAAAATATATGTAAATCAAGCTCCCAAGTTACCTTCAAGACTCAATTTAAAGTTATCACACTCACTAGGGTTTTTGCTATCATAACCTAATTCACCACCTAAGGGGTCTTTTTATACCCCTTCCAAGTAAGCAGGTATGGCAATCGCAGAACAATGTCTGCAATCGTGCAACCTGGCTGTAAAAGAAGGTATGGCAATTTCCATCCTTCTTAGTATGTTCGCAATACCCCCCACACATCATGTACGATTACGGGCCATACTAGACGACAACTAAAACTTAGAATTTTTCCAAGTTTTTGCTAAGGGCTTGGGATTATTCAGGATCTAATATATACAAATAAACTATGTAACCATACTAAATTCGATGTTCCATACGCAATGGTAAAGTTGGATTTTCCATTCGAGGGCGTTACGACCAAATGTGGGTCCCATACCCATATGTATAATTTTCCAACTTTACGATGAATAGGCCAAAATAAGCTCTGGTGCATCGAGACCCAAACCAAAGGTCTACCTAGCCTAAAATTGATATTCTGGAGTTATAGGAATAATTAAAATTTTCATTCGAGATTGTTGAACTAAAGTTTTTGTTTGGAGGCTATTAAGAACCAGCGAAGACTTCAAAATATGGAATTGTCTCTAAAAACCAATCGAACTGCCTGATACCAAACTGTCAATCCGAACAAGTCAAAAATGACTTAAGGCAGTTATAGAAAGGTTTTAACAGCAAAAATAAGTGGAAATTACCAAAAACAACCTGAAGGGTCATTAAAATATCCAATATTAAAGGAATTTTCGTCCCCAAAAGCTAAAGATAAGGAAATACTTGAACTCCCAAATAGGTGAAGATCTTGGGGCCCATATTTTTCTCTCGATCTCCTAATTGGCCTCATGCACTGTGTGGTGTCTCTACTGGACCTTAACTACAGGGATTTCCCTAGTGTTCAACTACCTCACATAACTAGCCAAAATCAGCAACGACTCCTCTACAAAATTCAAACGCTCATCCAACTGGACTAAGTCCCATCTAAGCACTTGAGATGGATTGGGAATTTACCACTTCAACATAGATACATGGAAAACTAGATGAACAAGAAAATCTAGGGGTAAAGCTAACTTATAAGATACCTCAACAACTGTGCGTAGAATCTCAAAAGGTTAAATTTATCTTAGACTAAGCTTACCCTCCCCCCAAACCTCATCATACCCTTTATGGGTAAAACACAGAGGAATACACGACCACCAACTCCAAATCTTAAGGCACCTATCTTTTGGTCTGCAAGGCTTTCTGCCTACTCTGAGCCGCTCTTAACCTATCCTTAATCACCCTGATTTTATCCAATGACTCCTAAAGCATATCTGTACAATAAAGTCTAACCTCGAAATTCTCAAACCATACAACAAGAAAATGACATCTCCTACCATATAAAACTTCAAAAGGCACTTTATTAATACTCAAATAATAGCTGTTATTATAAGAGAACTGTTCCAAAGTTAAGTGTTGCTCCCACTGGCCTCCAAAATCTATAACATAGGCTCAGAGCATGTCGTAAGAACCTAAATAGTCCACTTGGACTGACCATCAGTTTGCCGACAGAAGGATGTGCTCATATTCATCTGAGTGGCTAACTCCTCCTGAAATGCTCTTCAAAATTGAAGTGAACATCGAGCTATAGTATGAAATGAAAGAAATAGGCATGGCATGAAAATAGACTATCTCCCGAACATAAATATGGGCTAATCTCACATCATTGAAAGTTATTCGAATAGGAACGAAATATGCTGACTTGGTAAAGTGATCTAAAATAATCGGAATACCATCAAAACCACAGGAAGTATGAGGTAAACTACTAAAAAAATCCATAGTAATCCATAGTGATCCATTCCTATTTCACTTAGGAATGAGTTCCTATGAGTCAATCTACCAGGACGCTAATGCTCAACCTTAACTTGCTAACAGAATAAGCAACAAGATAAAAAATGAGCCATATCTCTCTTCATACCACTCCACAAATAGTATTGTTTCAAATCTCTTCACATCTTGTTTGTGCTAGGGTGAATGGAGTATCTAGAGTTGTGATTCTCATACAAAATTAACTAAATCAAGTCATCAATTTGACAAACACAAATACGGCCATCAAATCTCAAAATATCCTTAGAATTAATTGGGTGCCTCTTAGACTCACCACTCAACACATAATCAATAAGGAAGCAAAGATTAATATCCTCATACTGATAATCACGAATCTGCTCAAATAGTAAGGAACTCGCCTCTACACTAGCCAAAATCCTCCTAGGATAAAAAATATCAAGGCGAACAATCAAGTTAGTTAAGAACTGGGTATCCGATATTAACGGCCTCTGAGATACTTAAATACAAGCCAAGGGACCTATACTCATTGCCTTGCGACACACGGCATCTGCAACCACATTTGGCTTGCCCAGATGATATATGATGGAAATATCATAGTCCTTAAGCAACTTCATCCATCAATATTGTCAAGCATTTGACTCTCGCTGGGTCATATGATGCTGAAGGCTATGATTATCCATGAAAGTCTCATAATGCACACCATAACGATAATGCCTCTAAATTTTAAGCACGAAAACTATCACCACCAACTGTAAATCATGACTGGGGCAGTTGCGCTCGTGAATCTTAAGATGTCTCAAATCATAAACAATAAAACAACCCTGTTGCATCAACACACAACCTAGAAAAACACCAGAAGCATTACAAACCACGATGTACAACTCACTCTCAACAAGAAGTGGTAAAATAGGGGTTGAAGTAAGAAAGTCTTTTAACTTTCTAAAGCTTATCTCACACTCCCCGGACCATAAAAAAGGAATTTTCTTTTGACTAAACGTGGTCATAGGGCCTGAAGTAGTAGAAAAACCCTCTATGAAACATCTTTAAAACCAGCCAAACCAATGAAGCTACATAGCTCAATTGGAGATATAGGCCTAGCCCAATCATGAATCACCTCAATCTTAGCCATGTCTACCATGATACCATACATAGATACCACATGTCTTAGAAATACAACTAACTAAAGTAAATACTCACACTTAGAGAACTTGGCAAAAAGCATATGATCTCTCAAATTCTAGAGCACAGTCCTCAAATACTGGGCATGTTCCCCACTACTCCTTGAATACAAAAGGATGTCATTAATGAAAACAATTATGAAAGAGTCCAAATATGGCCTAAATACTTGGTACATCAAATCCATGAATGCAGTTGGGGCATTAGTCAACCCAAAAGGCATCACCAAGAACTCATAATGACTATAACGGGTCCTATAAGCTGTGTTTAGGAAATCCTTAGCCCGAATCCTCAACTGATGGTATCCAAAACACAAATCAATCTCTGAGAACATGGGTACATCCTAAATATGGTCAAGCAAATCAGATATGCGAGGAAGAGGATAACAGTTCTTCACTGCCACCTTATTAAGCTGCTGATAATCAATGCATATATACATGAAACCATTTTTCTTCTTCACAAATATTACAGAACCACCCTAAGAAGATATACTCGATTTGATAAAACCCTTACCAAGAAGATCCTAAAGCTGAGAATTTAGCTTTTTAAGCTCGGCAGGAGCCATAGGGTAAGGTACTATAGTAATAAGTTAGTTGCTAAGCTTGAGATGAATAACAAACTCAATCTCATGGACATAGGGAATACCAGGCAGGTTGGTAGAGAACAAATCAAGAAACTCACAAACAACAGGAACAGAGTCAACCAATGGACTCTCCATATTAGTATCATAAATATAAGTGAGATAAGATTCGCAACCTCTTAAAATAAGTCTACCAGCACACATATAAGAGATAATCCCCATCAGCTCGTGGCTAACAACTTTTTGCCACATGATTGGGGTATATCAGGCATGGATAAGGTTACGATCTTAGAAAAATAATTCATGAGCGCATGATAGTGGGATAACCAGTCAATGCCCAAAATCACATCAAAATCCACTATTCCAGAATAATAAGATCAACATAAGTATCAATATCACTAAATGTCATAGTACATGATATGAATACTCGATCCTCTACTAAAGAATCACCTATGGGAGTTGATGTGCGTAATGACATTGATGATAAATCAATAGTCAACTCCAATTATGGTGCATAATAAACAAAAATATAAGAATAAATAGATCCTGAATCAAATAAAGCAAGGGTCGACTAGGGGCATAGTAAAAACATACCTGTAACAATAGCATTTGAAGTCTCAGCCTTGGGTCTAACAGGTACTGCATATAACTGACCACACCAACCACCTAGCTGGGCACCTGACCAACCTCCTATCCTACCTTCCTGAGAACCTCCTTGAGTACCCTGGGAACCGCCCCTACAACTATGATAACCACCTCTAGCTGGGGGATGAACTTCTTTATCAAGACGAACACTCTAAGCTGAAGCAATAATATCCCCACAACTTGGGCAATCACGTGAATAGTGACTAGGGAGTCCATAAGTAAAGCAAAAAAAATGAGCTAAATTAGATTCAAATCATTCGACTAACCTAGAGTAGCCATCACTACTAGAATAACCAAAAGATGAACCCCTCGAGGAATGACCATTGACCTTACTAGGGAAATTACTAGAATTAGACTGATCTCTATTAGTAATCTGAAGGGTTACCTGAACCGACCAACTAGGTTGACTCTGAGTCTTATAGGATGGAGGCAGAGGATACCTACTCTGAGAACTTCAATCTCTAGGTTAGGAACTACAATGACTCCCGCTAATTCTACCCTAAGATCTAGGCCTCTTATCACGACCCTTATAATGCATCTCTTCCATCACCCTAGCATAATCTAAAACCTCAATAAAAGACCTACTCATAACAACTAAACTCTGAGTAGACATACAAATAAAGAGTCCCAAACCTCTGAGAAAGCATCCCTCTCATACTCAGTGTCAAGAATAAAAGTCACATGTCTAGCCAACTCATAAAAATGAGCCTCATACTCAGCAAATGTCAAGAAACCCCGCTCTAATCTAGAAAAATAATCCCTCAAATGATCTTTAAGGCCACAAGGCATATACTTCTCTAAAAGCATCTCGGATAACTAAGTCCATGACAAGGGAGAGGATCCAACTGTACTAGAATCCATATTAAATCTTCACAAACAATGAGCAGAAAAGTCTATTTGAAATAAGGTGTAATCCATACCATGAGTCTCAATAAGGACCAAACCACAACGCCTATACTCATAAGAAATTAGAAAATCATATGCATCCTCACTCGGTGTACCAATAAACATAGGCAGAGCTAATCTCAAGAATCTACCCAGCATCTTTTTATTCTTAGAAGACATAGAAGGCTGAGCAACCACTTTCTGAGAAACTACAAGTTGAGCAACCACTGGTGTAGGAATAACCTCAACTCTATGAGCTGCAACTATAGGCTGCGCTCCCGCCTTAGTATCACTCTGATTTATAGACTATGCATCATCAAATAACATACCACCAGCTATCTCCAAAAGCTAAATAAATGTATCTCTGAACAATAAATAAGAAATAAACCCTGGTGTAGCTTGGCCTAGTCTATTGGCCACTACTGGCTATGGCAGAATATTCTCTAGCTCAGGAGTGAGAATAGGACCTTAGTAAGGTGGCCTATCATGGCCCCTAGCTGGAAACATATCCTGAGGCTATCCACGACCTTAAGGTCATTTAATAATAGGAGAAAGATCCCTAGGCTTAGTCATGGGACCCTCATCTAGTATAGCAGTAGCACGTATCCTGTCCATCTGCGAAAGAGTAAAGTTAAAAGAATACTTGTCAAACCAACTCAGAATTTTAGCATGATATAAGCAAAAGAAGTGAAGAAATCCTAAGAATTTCCCATAGCCTCTCGAAGATAGGAAATAAACATAATTTTTTTGATCTGCAGGACTTTACTCGACACTTGCTCTGGTGCCAACAATATCGGTGAAACCTATGCTCTAATACTAATTTTTCATAACTTGATTCATAAATCATGATGGCACCTACCAAACCACATTAGTATGTAAGCCAAAACCATAACCCAAAGCTAATGCAACGGGTTAATTTGGTAAGAATTTTCCAACATATACCAGATTCAAGAAACACAAGTTATAAATAAAGCAAGTGTCTAGATAGATAAAATAAACAACACTAGATACCAATCCCATGACCTAGTAGAGCCTTTACTAGAGCATCTAATTTCAATAATACAACCCAAAGGACTTAGAATATAGTCAATACGTTTGTCTCAATACAAAAGATTGAATAGTAATTAGATAGAAGGAAATAGGTGAATCAGAACTCTACAGCTCACCATATCTCTGAAAGATCAACTCTGTTTGAACAATAATTAACGATGACAGTATGTACTCGAATCAGCATAAAAAGGTACAAAAGTGTAGTATGAGTTCCAAAACAATGGGTACTCAGTAGGCATCATGGATTGACTGAGATAAATCATGATATAAGTACGACAAAATGCAAGATAGCATAAACTAAGCCAAGATACAAAAATGAACTTGAATCACCTCCAATATGGCTGCACATAATAAGCAATTAAACTCAAATTACAATATGAGATAAGGCATCAACACATGCCAATATTGCTATGCAAAACATACATAAGCCAACATAATAACAGATTAATAAACATCCTCACAGACAAACATAACTACAAAATTGGCTTCCATATGCCAATTGGTGCAGAAAATTTAAAACTCATCACAGCCTCCCATACGACCCAAGAGTACACTCAATAGAAGAATAAGGCAATCAACCAACTCAATAGTCAACTTTCATTGTCATTTGATCATCGTACCACAAGTATCATTAATATGCCATTTACCAACATTATTATAACTCCCCACATTAGACAATGTACTCAAATTCCATAATATCATCATCGTTTAACAATATAAGCATCAATATAAACTAGTCACCATTTTGTAATTAACCCTCTTTTATTAACTAATCCATTCGACCACTAGTCATCATAACCCCTATTCATCGTTTAACCTCTAATTTCCATATAGCCTTTAAACATTATTCATTCAAAAATTGTCATTACTAAGATAGAATCATTTAATAACTAGTCTATATTCGCCAATATATCTCCATTATGAACTAGTCATTATTAGCCATTTTAATAATATTCACTGCTAATCATCAACTATCACTAATCCTTAATTATCAGTAATCAACAATTTCCACTAATCAATAATTATGCATTGTTATTATTATTTGATACTTATGAGAAATAACCGAAATCACTAATATCAACAACATACCCAAATATATATAAGTGTTTATAAGCATATAATTACTACACATAGGGCAAGCTAGACTCGAACCGATAGATGTACACATAGGCACATCAATATAATCATCCTCCAACCTTGTCGAACATCAATTCATCATCAAAATTATCCTCCAACCTTGATGGATATCAATATCATCATAATGTCCTGCCTTATGGGGCATAAATATCATCATCGTATCCACCCACCTTGCCGGGTATCAATATCTCATCAAAACATCTTTTGGCCTTGCAGGATATCATCATATCATTTCAATGTCCTTTAGCCTTGCCGGGTATCACCATATCATCATAATATCCTCTAGCCTTGATGAATATTAATATATCATCATAATCATAATAGATGACAAATCCAACAACATGAGCAATCATTTAATAAAGTATTATGATTTCAACATAATTAAGGGCATGAATATCTAATATAATCACTAAGCATGGCTCCAAACATAATTCATGGTTCATTTGCTAACATCAACATTAAGATTGTATTCTAGCATGAATTCTAGCATGATCAAAGTCATAAGCAATATCTTGCAAAATAGCTAATTAATAGCATCTGTAAGGGTCTAACATTAGCATAAAGGATAATTATCATTAGCTTTAGAGGCTGTGTCTCAATATCTTAGGCAATAGCTAATCCATGGCATAATCTATATACTATTCATAGCATAGTCTATAGTATAATTCATGGCTTAGACCATATCATAGTCAAGGGCTCATTTAATAGATTAACCGGCTACCCAATCGATAGCCAACATAATAGAAAAATAATAGCTAATCATAAGCTCTACAAATAACTATAGGCACAATTGTTAGGAAGTACTTCTAACACCATTCATCATAAACAGCAAGTACCAAGGCTCCTCAATATTGCCTCATAAGGGAATTCTCTATGCTTTACTAGGCATACAAAGGTTTCAAAATAACTATCATCAATCTTGACTTAAGGTGGGTTAAGAACCAACTTCTAACTACCTGAATTACATTCTAAGTCAATTTTTACTCGGACTAGGATAAGATATCTAAATCCACTCTTAGATGTATGGAAAGCCATGATTATTCCTAAGGTAATAGTTCTTATTCATACATCAACTAAGCCAAAATAGTATCAAAGCTAACCTTTCTTAATGTGAGCAACCAGGGCCAATTTTACCATAAGCATGATTAACTAGAGCATTTTATTTAAGTTTAGAGCAAACCAAGGCATTCTCATGTCAAACGTGAGTAATGAAATCATATGCACTAGGTTGAAGGGAACAAGCTAGGTATTTCAACTCTGTGATTTTAATTTAGCATAATCAATCCAACTAAACCCAAGAATTGCATTTCATCAATCCAATACTTAAAACCATCCTAAATCAAACAAAATATCATAAGACTACTATAACAAAGTTCAATCTAACAAGGGATAAACCTAGCATACCATAACGCCGAAGAAAGCTCACCAACTACTAAACCATCACTTTTACCTTATGAGAAGCTTCTTTAAGATGCCAAGCTATCATAAAAATATTATGCTCATCAATAAGAATATCAATAACCATATACACCATTGTACTTTGGCTCCAAAAATCATGCCAAAAATCTCATGTGGGTCCCACTCATAAAAAATCACGTTTTCAAGAGCAACCCAATATGATATCAAGATCATGGAATCAAAACTCTAAAAAATGGGTGAAAACCAATCTTATTTGGTGCTAAAATCAATCCTTCAAGCTATTTAGGGTTTTGATCAAATAATTATGAAAGTCAAGCATGAATTTTAAGGATTCTTACCTTAAATCCAAAGATATTCTTGAAAATATATGTTATCAAGCTCCCCTGTCACACCCAAGACTTAATTTAAAGTTATCACACTCTCTAGATTTTTCTCTCTCAACAGAATGGGTGGAAAATGGCCTAATTCATGACCTAAGGGGTCTTTCTATACCAATTCTAGGTCATAAGTTATGGCAATCGCACAACCATGTGTGCAAATGCAAAACCTCGTTGCAGTAGAAGGTATGGCAATCGCCATACTTCATAGTGCGATCGCACTACTCCCTACACATCATATGCAATCACGGGACACACCAGATGACAACTGAAACTTAGGATTTTTCCACGTTTCCACTAAGGCCTCGAGATTTATTTAGAAGACGATATATGAAAATGAACTATGTAACCATATTAAATTCGATATTTTGGACTCAATGGAAAAGTAATATTTTCCATCCGAGGTCGTTTAGACCAAATACGGGTCCCACACCCATATTTCTAATTCCCCAACTTTTTGACTAGTAGGTCAAAATGAGCTCAGGTGCATTGGGACACAAACCAAAGGTCTACCTAGCCTAAAATTGATATTCCAGAGCTTCTGGCATAGTCAGAATTTACATCTGAGACTATTTCACTATAGCTTTTGCCAGTGGTCTTTGGAACTAGTGAAGGCTTCAAAACAGGGAATTAACTCTAAAATTTAAGCGAATTGACCAGTAACTGAAATGTCAATGCCAGCAAGTCATAAATGAGTTAGGGAAGCTATGGAAAGTCTCTAATGACAACAATAAGTAGAATATATGGTAAATGACCAGAAGAGGCTTTACAATATCCACTACTTAAGGAATTTTGGCCCGAAAAGTTAAAGATGAGAAAATACCTAAATTCTCAAACAGGTGAGGATACTAGGCTCACATATCATTCATGATCTCCCAAGTGGCCTCTTTCACTATGTGGTGTCTCCACTGAACCTTAACTACAGGGATATCTCTAGTGCTCAACTGTCTCACATCACTAGCCGAAATGATCACCGACTCCTATACAAAGGTCAAATGCTCATCAAACTATAATGAGTCCCATATAAGCACATGAGATGGATTGGGAGTATACCATATCAACACAGAGACATGGAAAAATGGATGAACAGAAAAATCTAAGGGTAAAGCTAACTCATAAGCTACCTCATCAACTGTGTGGAGAATCTCAAAAGGTCCAATATATCTTGATCTGAGCTTACTCTTCATCCTAGACCTCATCACACGCTTCATGGGTAATACACGAAGGAATACATAGTCACCAACTTCATATCTTAAGGCACGAAGCCTATGGTCTGCATAGGCCTTCTGCCTACTCTAAGCTGCTCTCAACCTACCTTGAATCACCATGACTCTATCCAACGACTACTAAAGCACATCTGCACTGCGAGGCCTAACCTCGAATGTCTCAAACCATCCTACTGGAGAATGACATCTCCTACCATACAAAGCCTCAAGAGGATCCATGTTAATACTCAAGTAATAGCTGCTATTATATGCAAACTCTTTCACAACAATATGCTTCTTCGCTGGCCTCCAAAATCCATAACACAGGCTCGGAGCATGTCCTTAAAAACCTGTATAGTCTGCTCGGACTTACCATAGATCAACAGATGAAAGGCTATACTCAGATCCACCTGAGTGCCCAACTTCTCTTAAAAATGCTCTCCAAAACCTCAAAGTGAACACCGAGCCATAGTCTAAAATCATAGAAATAGGCATACCATGCAAATGGACTATCTCTTGAACATAGATGTGGGCTTATCTTTCAGCACTAAAAGTCATAGAAATAGGAAAAAAATATGCTGACTTGGTCAAGCAAACTACACTGACCTAAATACCATCAGATCCATGGGACGTACGATTCAAAACACTAACAATATCCACAGTAATTTGTTCCCATTTCCACTCGAGAATGGGTAACCTCTAAGTTAATCCACAAGGACACTGATGCTCAGCCTTAACCTACTGAAAACATAGGAAACGAGATACAAAGTTTTCCACATCTCTCATCACACCACTCCACCAATAGTTCTAGCTAAAAACTCTATATATCTTGGCTATACGTGGGTAAGTAGAGTATTTAAAGCTGTGAGACTCGTGCAAAATCAACTGAATCAAGTCATCAATTTGAGGAACAAAAATACGACCATCAAATCTAAAAATAACCTCAAAATTAATAATGTGCCTCTCAAACTCACCACTCAACATCTAATCACGAAAGAAACAAATCCTTTTATCCTGGCACCGACGATCACATATATACTCAATTAGTGAGGACCTCATCTCCACACTAGCCAAAAGTCTCCTAGAATAAAAAATATCAAGGCGAACCATCAAGTTATCTAAGGACTAAATGTCCCATGCTAACGGTCTTTGAGAAACTAAAATATAAGCTAAGCTACCCATGCTAACTGTGTTGCGACTCAAGGCATCTGCTAAAATTGACAACGACTGTTAGTGATACTCACCAATGTATTCCAGTCTTCTAAAGCAGGCAGGAGCTGCTTTAACACTTACTGCTAAAGTAAACAGGGAACTACTAAAGCACCTTTGTCTAATTGAAGCCAGCTGCTAAAGCAGCCAAAATGGCACTTTAGAAACTGCACCAACTTTGGAGAATTAGAAACTTCTAAGTCTCCTCAAACCTCTCCGGATTCATCTAGAATCCCGAGTATGCAAATAGACTATTATACCTTATCAAATTTGTGCTTCAGACTCTATCACAAAGTTGACCCCTAAGACCCTATTTACCAAATTTTTGAACTGAGGGTTAAAATAAGATATAAAATCCATTAAACCACACCAACCATGTTACCAACCTAAATTTGACATTCCAGAACTATTGGTCCAGTTTATTTGGCAATCTGATAGACAAATCAATAAATGCTGACCAAAGTCAACTTTAAAGCCTTTTTAACCACCAAAAACTACAAACTCGCACAAATCACACCAATATGCATTGGGAACCATTCTAATAATCCCCATACCCTAAAAATATCACTATGCAACCACGAGGAGGGACAAAATGGTCAAATCATATAGAAATGAATAATTCATACAAATTACCAAAATTCAGGTGATTACATTATCAACCCTAAGAATCTTATTCGTCCTCAAACTAAAGGCAAGTGAAATACCTGAATTAGTAAAAAGTTAGGGATAATTCTTGCGCATATTAGACTCGACCTCTCAACTAGACTGATCTACATATCGATGTCTCCACTGGAGATTGACCAATAGAATATCTCTAGTGTGCAACCGCCTGGTATTCCATCTAAAATAGAGACATGTTCATCAATAAAAGACAATGGCTCATCTAACTAGATTGAATCCCAAAAAGTAATATGAGACTCATCAAAAATGTAATACCCAAGCATGGAAACATGAAACACTTGATGAACAACTGATAAATCTGGGGGAAATGCTAACTCATAAGCCACATCCCCAAAAGTCGAAAAAATCTCAAAAGGTCTAATATACCTAGGGCTAAGCTTGCCCCTCTTACCAAACCTAATAACGCCCTTCATAGGTGACACACCAAGGAAAACTCGATTGCTAACACCAAATCTCTAGACCCAAAGTCTATAATCTGTATAGTACTTCTGCCCACATGATTCAGACTTTATCGAAAGACTCGCGAAGAAAGTATGTACCTTCAGTTCTAATCTCAAAAACCTCAAACCAACCAACTGAAGAGCAATAATTCCTACTATACAAATCCTCAAACAGAGCCATCAAAATACTATAATGGTATTTATTATTATACATAAACTCCAAGAGGATAGACATTAACATACCATGAAGATAGACTATCTCACAAATATAGATACAAGCTAACCTCTCAGCACTAAAAAAAATAAATCAAAATAAAATAAGTTGACTTAGCCAATCGATCCACGATGACCCAAACACTATCAGAACTATAAGAAGTATGTGGCAACCTAGTAACTAAGTCCATAGTATTCCATTCCTATTTTCACTCAAGAATGGGTAACCTCTGGAGTAACCACCAGGTCTCAAATGCTTGTCCTTCACCTATTGACAATATAGCTGATGAGATACAAAATCTGCTATATTCTTTCTCATACCAACTCTCTAGTAATGCTACATCAAATCATGATACATTTTAATTACTCTCGAATAGATAGAATACATGGAACAAGAAGCCTCCTCCAAAATCATTCTAATGCAATCACCCACTCTCAACACATAAACTCAGCCCCAAATCCTCAAAACACCATCTGGATCAATTGAGGCCTCTTTGCCCTCACTGCTAAACACCTTATCAAAAATCAATCTCAAACCAGCATTATCAAATTAATGGGACCAAATCTGCTCTATTAACGAAGACATAGCCTCTATAAATTCCAAAATACACCCAAGTGTTGAAATACCAAGCCTAACCTTATGGTTATTTAAAGATTGAACCTCTAAGGGCAAAGGACATTCCTGGTTCAAAAGAAGTGCCAAGCTACCCATGCAAGTTCCTTTCTACTCAAGGCATCCACAACCATATTAGCCTTGCCCGAATGATAGACAATAGTAAGATCATAATCCTTAAGCAACTTAAGCCATGGAGCTACCTTATATTAAGATCACACTAGGTGAAAAATATTTAATGCTAAAATGATCTGAGAAAATCTCACAATGGTTTCCATACAAGTAGTGCCTCCACAACTTCAAAAAAACAACAACCATGCACAACTACAAATCATAGGTAGGGTAATTCTTCTCATTTGAATTCAATTGGAGAGAAGTATATGCAATTACCTTACTATTTTGCATTAGCACAACACTTAACCCAACTCCAAAACAATCACAATAGATGATAAATCCCACGCCTTCCTTGGGCTTAGTCAAGAAACAAGCTGAAGGCAACGAATCCTTGAGATCTTTTATGATTGCCACACAAGTATTAAAATACTGAAAAGAAGTCTTATTCAAAGTAAATTTAGTGAAAGTAACTCTGGTAGATGAAAAACCCTCAACAAACAAATGATAGTAAACTACCAAACTAACAAAACTCTGAATCTTAGTAGGAGAAGTAGGCTTACACCAATCATGAGTTGCTGTAATCTTTGATTGATCAACCATAATACCATCTTTGGTCACCACGTGACCTAAGAAAGAGATAGATTCCAACCAAATCCCATACTTAGAGAACTTATCATACAACTTCTCATCCTTTAATATCTGAAGCACAATCCATAAATGCTCCTCATGGTTAGCCTCACTCTTGGAATAAACCAAGATATCATCTATAAATATAATGATAAAAGAGTCAAGATATAGTTTAAATACCCAATTAATAAACTCCATGAACATAGTTGGGGCATTATTCTACCCAAAAGACATGATCAAGAACTCATAATGACCATACCAAGCCTAAAAACTAGTCTTCATAATATCCAAAGCTCTAACCCTCAACTGATGATACCCGGATCATAAATCAATCTTCAAAAACACCAAACAACCCTAAAGCTGATCGACTAAGTCATTAATATGAGAAAAAGGATACTTATTCTTAATTGTTACCTTATTCAACTATGGATAATCAATACACTATGCATAGAACCATCATTTTTTCTTCACAAACAAGATAGGTACATCTCAAGGTGATATACTAGGTCTAATAAATTGCTTATTCAACAAATCTTAAAATGGATCCTTTAATTCCTTCAATTCAGCTAGGTCCATCCAATTAGAAGAAATAGAAATAGGCTTGGTACCCAGTTCCATACCAATAACAAAGTCAATATCACAATTCAAAGTATACTAGGAAAATCCATAGGGAAAATATCCACAAACTCACAGATAATATGAATAAATCAAAAGAGATAGGTGAAGCAAAACAAGTATTACAAATATGAGAAAGATAAAAAAACATCCCTTTTCAACTAATCGATGAGACTGAAGAAAAGATATAATTCTCTTAGGAACTGAATGAAGCAAACCTTTTTAAGCTATCCTTGAGACACCCGATGAAGCTAAGGTCATAATCAACGTATAACAGTCTATGACAATATGATAAAGAGCTGACCAATCTATATACAAAATAATATCAAAATCTACCATATCTAAGACAATCAGATCTACCTAAGTCTCACACCCAGCAAAAGTCACAACACAAGATTAGCGCACTTGATCCATACTAAAGAGTCTCCTAGAGGGTGAGATACACAAATAGGCATGAAAAGAGGCTCACCAGTAGAATTAAAACCCAAAACTGCTAAACTGTAAGACCCATGAAATGACCTGACTAGGGGCCTTATCGTAATAGTCATTGTAAGTCCCACCAGGATCGGGGACTACCCTTAATACCCAACTTAAACATCCAGGGCATGCCCTAAGTCAGATGAATTTTGAACATATAACAAGATAGTGTATAACCATCCAAATCCAGACTCTGGGATAGGTCTATAACTGTGACTGACCTAAATAAGTCCAACCATCCCAAACCAACTGATAGCCAAAATAAAATAAGAAACCAAAACAAAAACAATAACCAAACCAAGTTCCATTACATAAAATAAAAGGATAGAATAGTGAGAAATTTTGTCAAACGGTATCAGCCCTAATACCAATTCCAATTCTAAGGCTGACACTAATACCAATTCCAACCATGCCAACCCATAGTAGTTCTATAAAAAACTCTAACCAAAATTAAAACCAATATCCAATTAGGACATACCCCCAAGCATAGTCAAAACTAATATCCATAAATAAATCAAAGTATATGAAAATGTCCATAACATAAAATAAAGCCTTCCGAAAAGATGTAATCTCACCACTTCAATCCAAAAATTAATCCCAAAAGTCAATCACAATATAAGATAAGTAGAATAATCGGTTCCTGCATTGTGTGGGGATACAACCGCCTTAAGATGGGATAGCAGGTGAACGCTAGAATGAACTCAAGATAAGGATAAAATAATACCAACCAGTAAAACCAACAAAACAAACATATACATACAAATTATATATATATATATATAACCATGCCCGAAAAGGGAATCGGGTTTAGAATGGATTTAAAACCATTAACCTGGGTATGTGAAGCTTAACCATCCTTAACCACCAATGGGATATATGGGTCTAGGAAACCCCCTAAATTATCCTTGATATGTGTAGCCGCATGAACCAAAGATACCATAAAAGTTGGGATTCTTGAGTACCCTTACCCTCCATGATACATATGTATAGTATACTTAGAGGATTCTCATGTACCTTATAGTATCATATATGGTTGCTATGACCAACACCTTATGTCGGCAAACATGAGTTTCCAGTGTTTGTTTATTTAACTCCCATCTTCACGGTTAGCTATCACACCCCGACATTATTGCCCAATTAAAAACATTTCCAATGAACCATTCCATTATTTTATTTATTATTAACCAAGGCTAATAATAGTTGTATCGTTATACCAACTATAATTTGCAAGTATGTCCTTAGCCAAATCTTAAGATGTTATGGGATTCATGTGTACCCATTTACCGAATTAACTTGGGGTGTCCCATGTACCCCATAAGTGTTTTATTATTATGTTTGCTTGGGTGAGTCCCATGTACCCCACAAGCTGTTCATTAATATATTTACTTTGCGGATTTTGTGGTACCCCATAAGGAGTTCAATTAACCATAGCAATGACCACACAACTATTCCATTTATCCATTTAAACAAGTTATACCATTTAAGGTTCTGGTACCAAACCATACCATGTAATAGTTCCATTAAAAAGTCCAACAATATAGTAAAAGCATTCTCATATGCATTTTATCAAACATATTGGGAACATAGTGTTTTCAAAACCAAAATCAAATACCAATTAACCATTCCCATGCAACTAAGTATTCAAATCACCATGAAAATATGTAAATACATACTTAAAACATAGGAAAACCATAACCAAGCCATTATAACCAAAACCACCAATATTTATTTTAAAACCCAAAACCATATAACAATTAAGCCACTAAAACAATTTACAAAATATACCTTTAGTTGGAACTACCAATGACGGAAGGAGAACATGCCTTAAATTGAGTAGATGATGAAGAGAAATCACCAACAAAAGCCCCAAATTAATTATTAATATAAAACCCTAACTTTCATTCCCCAAGAACTTTAGAGAGGATTAAAGGTGTTTTCTAAGTGTTAATAAGTAGAATAAAAGGAAAAATAACATCCCAAGTATGTTAAAAGTCATGGAGATTTATTAGGTTAAGTGGGGAAATATCCAGACTGCCCTTCCTTAAACTACAAAAAATTTCTGCCAGGGGGTACGACTAACCATACCAGTCATACCCTTCAATATGAGTGGTACCCACCACTTGTACCTAGGACTCCCCCGTGGACCCAATATTGTCTAAGGTACGACTTCTCCAAACCAAGTCGTACCCAAAGCATACAACCCCTACCTTTGACCTGTACCCCTAGAAAAATAGAATCATAAGAGGTTTGAACATGGTCCACCATACGAATCCATGGTATGACTCGTACCCTAACTTACGACTCATGGTGAGCCACTCATACTCAGATCTAAGTTAGGCTACCAAGTCTAAGATTAAGTAAAGGAAATAACCAAACCAAATAACCCGTCTTCACCAATACAACTCGTACCGACCTAAATCATGCGTACTACATAACCCAATCCAACCCACCAACCAACACTGGTCAGTATAAGACTAAGACATAGCGCTTATACCCTCGTATACGACTGGTACCCATTGGTCGTATGTTATCCCAAACCCATAAATCCAAGAAATTTTATATGGGTCCTAAGTCTAGGGTGTTTGAGTGTTACCTACTAATAACATTCACCCCCAAATTATGGACAAGGTAGGTGCAAGCATGATTTAAACCCCTTAGATGCCTCTACTCTTATCTTTAATAAGGATATAAAGAAATCTAGTAGAGTCATTTGCATTATAACTATCAATCCAACCTTTAACCAAGTTAGAAAATAATGATGCAAAGATATTAATCTTTCCTTTAACAAAGTTTGAAAACCAAAGTATGTTTATGAAAACATACCTTCCACAAGAATCCCGAGAGCAGAAACGGATGCAAATATTTGGACTTCATATCCTTCTCTGCACCCTATGTAGCCTCTTCCACTTTGTGGCTACACTATAGAACCTTAATCAAGGTCACATCCTTGGTAAGTAACCAAAAATCCTTCCTGTCCTATATCTCAACTAGGACCTCTTCATAAGATTGAGAATCTGAGATACCTATGTACTCTAAAGGAACCATCAAAGAAGGATCACCAAGACATTTCCTTAATATAGATTCATGAAATACCAGATGAATGGCTCAAACCAGAAGGCAACTCTAATTCATAAGCCATATTACCAACCCTCTACAAAATCACATAAGGACTAATAAACTGGGGAGTGAACTTTCCTTTTTTACCAAACTACATTACTCCCCTCATGGGAGATAAGTTTAGGAACACCTTATCCCAAAGCTCAAACTCCAAGTCTCTACTTCTTACATATTCATAGGACTTTTAAAAACTTTAGGTAGTCTTAAGGCTATCACAAATTACCTTTACCTTTTTCATAACCTGATACACCAAATCCGGACCGATCATATTCACCTCACTAAGCTAGAACCACCTAATAGGAGATCTACACCTCCTACTATGCAATGCCTCTAAAGGGTACATCCCAAAACTAGAATGGTAACTATTATTATAAGCAAACTCTATAAGAGGTAGATGCTAAACTCAATTACCACCATAGTCAATCACACACGCTGAAAGCATATCCTCTAATGTTTGAATAGTTATTTCTGCTTGCCCATCTATTTGTGGATGAAAGTAGTACTCAAACTCACCTTAGAACCTAATCCCTCTGAAAAGACCACCAGAAGAGAGATGAAAATTGCGTACCACAATCATATATAATCGAAATAGGTACCCCATGTAGCTGTACTATCACATAAAGATATAACTTTGCAAAGTCCTCAACTAAAAAGTTAGTCCTCACTGGAAAGAAGTGAGTGGACTTTGTTTTCCTATCCACGATGACCCAAATTGAACTAAATTTTGAGA
The DNA here is from genome assembly GCF_002878395.1 of Capsicum annuum. Taxonomy (NCBI): domain Eukaryota; kingdom Viridiplantae; phylum Streptophyta; class Magnoliopsida; order Solanales; family Solanaceae; genus Capsicum; species Capsicum annuum. The sequence goes on along the minus strand of NW_025890635.1, from coordinate 48,285 downwards.
CCAAGGAAGACCAGTAACAAAATCCTTATTGATTACCTCCAATTTCCATTTGGGTAACTAAATTTCTTAATAGAAACCACCAGGACTTATGTGCCAACTTTTGACTTATTGGCACACCATGTACTTGACTACAAGGTTAGCCACATCCTCTTCATACCATTCCACTAATACACCTCCTTGAGATCATGATATATTTTAGTCAAATTAGGATGAACAACATAGTGGGATTTATGCACCTTAGCCAATACCCTTTCACGCAACCCATCCACATCGAGAACATATAACCTCTCTTGTTACCTCAAGGTACTATCACCGTCGATCTTAACATCACTCTTGATTTTCATCAAGATAGGATCTAGACTTTGCTTCTCCTTGATTTTGCACCAAGATATGACTAAACCACTTCCTGTACTAACACACCACCATTCTCAGAGTCTAGAAGATGGACTCTTCGATTAGCCAATCAGTGAATATCCTTCACCAATTCTTGCTTCTCCTTTTTCCATATGATCAAAACTCCCCATGGAAAACCTGCTAAGAGCATAAAAAACCATGTTAGCTTTACATGAGTGGTAGTAAAGACTCATATACTAGTCCTTGAGAAGCGCTCACCATCTTATTTTTCTTCAATTAAGATTATTTTGAGTGAATACAAACTATAAATTCTTATGATTAGAAAAGATGTCCATATTCACTTAATGTAGCTAAATTTTCAAACCTAAAATCATTACTAAAAGCTCCTCATCATGAGTAGGATAATTCCTCTCACACAGCTTTAACTGCCTAGAAGCATAGGCAATTACCTTCCCACGTTGCATCAAAACATAACCAAGTCCAACCCGAGATGCATCATAATAAACTATAAATCCTTTATTACCTTTAGGAAATATCAAAATCAGAGCCAAAATTAGCTTATCCTTAAGCTTCTCAAAAATACCTGCACATGTTTTTGACCAAGAAAACTATACCTTCTTCTGAGTCAACTTAGTCATTGGGGAATCTATAAAATAAAACCCCTCCATAAACCTTCTGTAATACCCAGAAAAACCCAAGATGCTTTGAATATTTGTTTTAGTCATGGGTTTGGGTCACCTTTTGAGGATCCACCATGATCCCCTCACTAGAAATAATATGACCAAGAAAAGTTACAACGTTCAACCAAAACTTACACTTGGAGAATATGGCATACAACTGTTGTAACTTTAAGGTCCTCAACACCACATGGAGGTAATTTTCATGATCTCCCTCACTCTTAGAATACACCAGGATGTCATCAATGAACACAATAGTAAAAAGATCCAAAAACTTCCTGAAAACCTTATTCATCTAATCCATAAATACTACTAGGGCATTAGTCAACCCGAATGACATCACTAAGAACTCAAAGTTCCCATACTGAATTTGGAAAGTAATCCTAGGGATATCCTCCTCCCTAATCTTAAGTTGATGATACCCCAATCAAAGATCTTTCTTAGAAAAGAACTTGGCACCTTTTAATTAATTAAATAACTTATCTATCCTTAGAAGAGGTACTCGTTCTTAATTGTTTCCTTATTTAACTTCCTATAGTCGATGCACATCCGAATGAAACCATCCTTCTTGCACATAAATAATACCGGTGCACCTTATAAGGATACACTAGGATGAATTAATCCCTTATATAGAAGATCTTTAAGTTGCTCTTTAAGTTTCCTCAACTCAGCAGAAGCCATTTTATAAGGAGAAATAGATATTGGACGAGTGTCCGAAACTAAATCAATTTCAAACTCAATCTCCCTATTCAGAGGAACACCAGGAAGATCATCCGAAAAGACCTCAAGAAACTAATTTACCACTAAAACTGAGTGTAAAGATGAACCTTTCGAGTTAGAATCTTTAACCCAAACCATATGATAGAGACACCTCTTGGAGATTAATCTTCGAGCTCTAAGATAAGAAATAAACCTTCCCTTAAGAGCTAGAGAACCACCCTCCCACTCAATAACCGGTTCACCAAGGAACCTAATGATAACACTATAGATCTGAAAATCTAAGGACGCATAATAAGAATATAACTAATCCATACCCAAAATAATATCAAAATCCACCATATCCAGCTCAAACAAATCTACCAAAGTGTGCCTACTACCAACAGATACCAAACCCCCCTATACACTCTTTTAGCAACAAAAGATTCAACTACCGGTGTAGAAAAAAGGATAAAAAATGACTTTGGGATGAAAACCAACAAATACTAAAGTAGTATCGCTAGGCATAGAAGCAGAAGATAAAGTAACTAGAGCTTTGACCTCTCTAGAAGAAATCTTACTAACCATATAGTTTTTAAGAATATGTCTTGGGTAAACATATTTAAAACACTTGTCCCTCTATTTTTCATAAAATCCCTGATAAAGATGACCATAAAACCGACAAGGAGGGTATAAAGAAGTTGATTGTACCCCACTTACCTTATATTAGGCAGTTTGTGCCTATAAATTATCACCACCTTAATGAAGCCTATCACCTGAAGGCTTCGCATAAGGAGTACTAGAAGAAGAGAAGGAATCAAAACTCCCCACTTCTTCTTTGGCCACTTACGGCCATCTCGATTACCTTGTTGTTTCTCACCACTTTGTTAGAAGACCTAAGAATCTTACTCTACCTTTCCCCAAATTTATCCTACTTATTATTTTGACCCTCTACCCTTTTTTATATGAACCACCAACCTAGACATATCTATATTATTGATCAGCAATGCAACCTTGCTTTCAATGACCAAATCCCAAGACAGTCTAGAAAAAACTTTCTCATCCTTGCCCTCATATAAAACACCAGTTCTGGAGCATAACTTGACAGATGATGAAATTTTAAGTCATATTTCTTTCCTAATATTTTCCTTTATCTCAGATTGAAAAATTCCCCTACCTTCACTTCTCTTAGCTACTGAGGAAAGAAATGATCCAGAAAAGCATTTAAGAAAGTCTTCAATAAGGAAAACTCCTCAACATCACTGATCTTGGGTGGACTTATACACCTAAGCACCATAACTTACCGATACTTTATCTAAGTTTTGAGAACAAAGTGCTTAGTTTCTTATGTTTTTGTTCTACTATTTATGTAATTGAGCTAACCTATACGATTAATATGATTTTAGCTGTAAATAAAGTAGATGTAAACATAAAGGGATAACAGATTGCAGATGGCATTGGACAAAAATAAAAGCAGCATGTTGGATGAATGTGGCTCCTAAAATTAGGTCGCAAGACTATTTAGTCATTAAATTAAGTCTATGGACTAAGAGAGCAATTAGGTAGAAAGGTTACTTAAAATACCTTAAGCTGATCATTTATGTATTATTTAGAATCTTTTGAATTAGAGAGTGGTGGATTAGCACTAGGAGGAGAGAGGATTTATTTTATTAACGTACAAGTACTTTAAGTCAATTTCTTTTTAATTTTTTCTATGATGAACATTACAATTTTGATTCCTTTTTATTCATGAGTAGCTAAGTTTATTGGTTAGGTTTATGGTAGCCTTGTAACATTCAATTTATTGCTTTGGGTTTTGAATTCATTATGCATTGATTTACTTATATCATACTCACTTCATTTATCTTGAATTCTCGTGGTTGCAAAAATAAAGGATGCACCTTAAAACACAACTTGTTCAGTAGAAAGGTTGATGTTTGAAAAAATAGAGTAGTGACAAGAAAATAGGATTTCCAACTCCTGTTCCATAAGTCGATGCGTTAATAGGATTAACAACTTGGAGATTTTGTATTATTATTGTAACATTTTTAATTTTAAAGAACTAAAGTGAATTAGTCCTTGATGGTTAAGAAACACTAGGATTAAGTTAATAAATACATTTCCTGTAAGCATGATGTATGATGCATGTATGAATTTGTATAATATACTGAAATCTAAAAGGTGGACATAACCCTTGCTTGTTTTTCTCTGAATTCAAGTACTACTAGACATATTTCATTTTGTTTAAACTGAAATTATAAATTTGTGAACTGAATTAAAACCTCCTTTTAGTTTTACAGAAACAATGAATAATAGTCAACTAATCTGTATACAACTTAATTAACATCATATTCTGTGTGGGATTCGATCCTAACCTTGTTGGGTTATACATTTGAAAATGACTGCTTACACTCTTATAAGAGAGTTATAGTTTGGGTGTATCAAATTTTGGCAATATTGCCGGGGGATATAGTTGTCAATTAAGTGTATCTGTGTTAATTGACTCTTAATTTAGTTTCCTAATTTTACTTTTATTTGTTGTTTTTGATCATAACAGGATCTTTGTTGTATATTCCACGAACCAAAAGGTCAGGAGAACCCTTATTACCTATTAACCTAGAACCTCAACTAATTCAGAGAATGGCTAATCAACAAAAAGTTCAAAGATTAGATACTTTAGGTAATGCTCAAATCAACCAACAGAATACTGGATTGCTTAGGTATAAGCCAAATGCTGATAATGATGATTTAGGTGTTGATGAGTTGGTTGATCCTATAAATAGGCAGCGTGTTGAGAATTATACCAGTAAATCAGAACCAACAAGCAAGAGGTATAATGCACCGATAGCCTAAAATGATTTTTTCCTTAGATGATGAAGATAATGCTGATTTGGATTAACCCAAAGCTACAGGGGTAAACATTGCACCACCACTAGCTCCTGATGTGAAATTTAATATAACCAGTACTATAATCCAACTACTAAATTGAAAGCATTCTTTGGTAGATTACCTAGTGATGATCTAAATCTGTATTTGGTGAATTTTCTCAATATTTGTAAGTTGTTTAATAATCTTAAAGTAGGACAAAATGCAATTCATCTGATATTATTTTCACTGTCTCTATCTGAGGAGTCAAATATGTAGCTGAATGAGCTAGCACCTAATTCTATAACAAACTGGAGGCAATTTAAAGGAAATTTCCTAGAAAGATTCTTTTTTCCCTCCAAAATATTACAGTTGAGGGAGGAGATCATAAACTTTAGGTAATTGTATAGTAAAGTTTTGCATGAAAATTGGGTGACATTTAAAAAGAAGTTGACTCAATGCCCAAACCACAAGATGACTGATGAACACTTGATGAAAACATTATATAGAGCTTTGAACTCACTTAGAAAGCGAATTGTAGATAATTCTATAGAAGGAACTTTTCTGGAGCTTACTTTTACTAAGGCTACAGAGATGTTAGAAAGAATGACTAAAATAAGTAGAGCTTGGTATACTAGAGATTCTAAGGTACCAAATAATACTGGGTCTAGTGTAATATCAGTAAAGCAGTATAGGACAAAAGAAAAATATGATCAAGATATGGCTTACATGAAAACCCAGATGGATCTACTCATAAAATATTTACTATCAGGAAAGGTAGAAAAGGTAAAAGCTATGGTGTCACACATTAAGGAAGCTGAATTAGACACTGACAAAGAGGCTAACTTCTTGCATAACTAGGGGTTTTTGGGTCGGTGGCCAAGGAAACCAAGGTTTGAACTATCTAGGAGACAAGAAGAATAAAATTAATAGAAGTGGATTGTATGTACCACCTAGGAGACATGGTAATGCTGGGAAGATATAATAGCAAAAATGTTAAAATGAGTAGAGTCAATAAATGCCAGTTAAAGGAGATGAAGAGTGACTTCTTATCTATGAGTTAATTCATTGACTCATACTCTAAATTTATTAAAAAACTGAAGCAACAAATGAATCAAATGTTGGTAGTGTTTAATCAAAGGAAGAGTGAAACATTGTTGAGTAATATTGTACAGAATTTGAGAAATCATAAATCATGCATGGGTATCACCAACAGAAGTGGTAAGATATTACCTAGCCCTTGTTTTAGCAAACCTATTTCGTATAATATGGTGGAATTTGAAGTGGAAGTAGATAAAAAACATTCAATGGAGTTTTTTAAGCTTGAATAGGAGGAGGATTAACCTAAATAGAAGTAGGTTAAAGATTTGGAAAAAGGAAAGGGAAAGAAAGAAGAGACAGTTGATTCAAGAATACAAAAACTATATCCTCCATTAAACAAAGATTGTAGAAGAAAGTGGATGAGACCAAATTTATCAACTTCATGGCCATGCTACGGCAATTGACAGTAAATATGCCTTTGATTGAGGCGCTAGAGAAAATGCTAGGCTATGCTAAGTTTATGAAGGATCTTATGAAAAAAAAGCGGACTGTGATTTATGAACCTGTGGATATTCTCCACCATTGTAGTGTTATTGCGACAATATCTCTAGTGTAAAAGAAAGTCAATCCTGGGGAATTCACTGTCCCTTGTACTATTAGATTGCTAAATTCTGCAAAGGCCCTTTGTGATCTTGGGGAAAGTATAAATCTTATACCATTGATTTTTTTCAAGAAGCTGGGTTTGGGATATCCTACACCAACCACTATGTGGCTTCTAATGGAGGATAGATCGGCGGAAAGGCCTTTTGGGATTCTACATGATGTACTTATAAAGGTGGCAAATTTTATATTTTCTACAGACTTTATAATTCCTGATTTTGAGGTGGACTTTGAGTTATCCATAATTTTGGGTAGGCCATTCTGAGAAATTGGGAAAGTATTAGTTGACATAGAGCTGAATGAACTGAATTTTAGGCTCAATGAGAAACAGTTAGCTTTGACATGTGTCAATCCATGAAACAACATAAGGAGATAAATGTTTTCTCGATCATTGATGTATTCTATGAAGATGAGCAAGAATTTGAATTGGAAAATAAGGGTGGGAGTACATTCAAAATCAATGGACACCAGATCAAGCAATATCTTGGTCCAACAAGTGAGGTATAAATGGTATCATC
>NW_025890635.1:38121-41374 GCF_002878395.1 Capsicum annuum | reverse complement strand
TCAAGCAATATCTTGGTCCAACAAGTGAGGTATAAATGGTATCATCAATGTATCTTGACGAATTCTTAGTAGTCAAGATAATCGAGTCATGCCGCGACGTTAAATCACGCTCTGCATAGGAGGCAACCCATAATTTTACTTTAATTTTATCATGTTAAACAAAAATGTAAAAATAAAAGTCGAGCCACAATTTAAACTACGAAGCTTGGTGGGAGGCACCCTACCCTTCTAATCTTTTTTAGTTATTTTTGAATAAGTGTAGGTGTATGAAGTACTAAGGAGATTATAGGTACCAAATTTTGTTTAGAATTAAGTCACATCAGATGTTGTGAGTTATTTGAGTATTGAGCTCTTTACAAGTAAGTTAAAGAGGTGAAAGGTTGGGTCCGAAATGAGTTTTTGTTGCAAAATTAGAACCTCAATTTTTCACCATGTCTTGGACTCATAAAATGGTAACACTACATCACATTGGCTATGGAGTGTGCGGAGCCCAAGAACTAGTGTGCTATGGTTTTTAAAGTGCCCATGCATAAGTAGGCCATAAACAATGCAACACCTAAACCACCGTATATACACACTGTTTCAATTAGGTGATCCCTATTGCGGCGCTCAAGCCTATTTAGGTGATGATATGTGCGGTACAAAAGGTAATTTTGGTGATAATTTGGGCGACTCATACTTATGCTTAGGTGATGAAATTTGTGGTGCCTACCATCCCTCACACACTCACTGCCTCCATTAGGCAATCCCTTTGCGATGCTAACTTACCCTAGGCCATACACTTTGCACCGCATACCCACTAATTTTCATTATCATACCCAACTTTAAACCACTTTGATAAATAGACCTAACACCCTAAATTCCCAAATTCTTTCTTATTTCACCACCAAAAGACATAACTCTCACCATCTTTGTCATATAAGTTTCTTCAAAACACAAAAAACCCAAGAACTTTCCCTTTCTTTCCTCAATCTTTTCTTCTTAAGGTAAGTTTTCTTTCTTAATCTTTAATTTTTATGACTTTATTTTTATAGTTTTTAGTTAAAATCTTGTGGATTATGATTGAATGCTTGCTATATCCATGCTTGGGGAAGATGAACACTATTTTTGTAGTTTTTATTCTTTAACATGTCATCAAATTGAACATGACTAGTATACTTTAGTTTTATGGCCATTGATTCATATTTTGATTTAACTTTAAATATGGTGTTGTTTGATTTGTTGTAAGTAATGGTCTCTTATGGGTATTGATGTGTTAAAGCTTTAAGGCATGATTTTGTTCAATAATGGAATTAGGGAGCATGAATGGACTGGTTTAGTATAACAATTTGGTATTATGATATGTGCTAATTTGAATTGCAAATTATTTCAAAATTTAAGGGGTTTGTGGAGTAAATTTGTGAATTAAAGTGTATGTCAACGAAGTCTGAGTACCCAAAAATAACACTTAATTAGTTTATACTAACAAATTGGTTTAATTTTGTGTGGCTAAGTGGCGGTTATGGTGAATATAGGAAAAATTTTTCTAATGATGATTCCGATGAAGGTGGCATGACTACTGATGTAGAGGAAGAGTACTACTAGCCAGGTTCTTTATTTTGTTAGTTATACTAGGGACTGTGCTTGGCTTAAGTGTGGGGTAGATGGTTACTGCGTTGCTTTCTTTGTAGAAAAATAGTACCTTCTCCTTAGTATACTTCTTTAATAGGATTAATTGTTTTGTTTCTTGTTATATGTTTGTTTGATTTAGTCATAGTTAGGTGGTTTTCTCGATAATGGAAGGATGATGACTATTTTAAGAGAAAATTATTCATTTGTAGGAATGAACAAATAAAATCCCTATGAACTTTTATGTAAGTTTTCTTGTGGATCACAGGGCAATATAACATAATTATGCGATGGATCATTACGTTTGAAACACCTAGGCTCTAGTTGTGACTCCTGTTGTGATTGTTGGCTTTATTGAATTCATTTGATTATTGGGTCGAGAATCTGTAGTGATCCTAACTGAGTCGACCATGTACCATAAGTGTGTGAGACTGCTATATATTCCTTATTGCAATTGATGATAGAACTTGCCTGGTGTATGTGTAAAGCAAAATAAAGATTGTGAGTTTAGGAGATGATTTAGGAATTTCTTTGACAACCACTATTCATACCTTCTTTTGACCTACCTTTATGCATTATCTTATCTAACCCCATTGAGACTTTAGCTTATTCTTTGGTAATCTCATTTGTAGCCTAATCCCTTCTTTGGCTAGCTCTAACTTGATCCAAAACTTCTAAGCACTTTAGAAAATATATTTTACTAAGTAAGGAGTTTGCATATAAGAGGTAATAAGGTGAAAGTGAAACTCGAGAGTATAGTTGTTGGTGTTAAAAAAATTTGATGTTTGGTTGGGAGTAATATAAAAAAAGAGAGAAAGAAATGGTTGTTCAAAATGTTATAATGTAAGCATAGAAAACTATCCCACCACAAGATATGCGAGTGGCTTAATGAGATGGGGTGAAAGAAAAAAGACAAATTTATAAAGGTAGTAGAGATGAAAATTGGTTGTCAGATATTGGTCTTAATTGCATAATCTTGCGTATTAAAAGGTCTTAGGGAAAATAGTCCCTATTACTATCTTAAATAGTTCCTACCCATACTTTAGCCTACATTACAACCCGTAAATACCTATTTGATCCAAATCTATGCATTCTGATATTAGTGGGGCATTACACTAAGGGCAAGCATATGGTCATTAGTTGTAATTTGAGAATTCTTTGCGAGAGTGAGCACCACTGGATGCTTATACCCATATTGTCATAAATTTCATTATTGTGAGTTCTTGTGGGTAACTTTATGGTTGTGAGGGCACATGGTTGCTTAAAGTTGGGTAATTTATATGATTTCTTTGCTTAAACGGTATGCATGAGTTTTCCAACTTAATGAGTCTATTCGTGAGGGTAGGTCATTTCTAGTAATTATTCATGAATCTACTTTTTGTTTATAATTGTTGTGTGAGCTCAATTTTAGCATCTTATTTTTCCTTTGTAGGGGTTAGGCCTTGTGTAGTATACATAAATGGATAAGTTGTTCAAGGACGAACAAAGCTTTAAGTGTGGATTGGTGATCTTTGGTGTGTTTATACACCTAAGCACCATAACTTACCCATACTTTAGCTAAGTTTTGAGAACAAAGTGCTTAGTTTCTTACGTTTTTATTCTACTTTTTATGTAATTGGGCTAACCTATGTGATTAGCATGATTT
>NW_025890635.1:20326-38021 GCF_002878395.1 Capsicum annuum | reverse complement strand
ATGGATTGCAGATGGAATTGGACACAAACAAAAGTAGCATGTGGATGCAATGTGGCGCCTAAAATTAGGTCCCAAGACTATTTAGTCGTTACATTAAGTATAGGGACTTAGAGGACAATTAGGAAAAAAAGTTTTTAAAATACCCCAAGCTAATCATTCACGTATTATTCAATATCTTTTGTATTGGAGAGTGGTAGCTTATTACTAGGAGGAGAAGGATATTCATTTTGTTAACGTACAATTCCTTCAAGATAGTTTCTTTTGATGTTTTGGTATGATGAACATTATGATTTTGATTCCCTTTTTATTCATGAGCAGCTATGTTTTTTAGATAGGGTTATAGAAGCCTTGTAACACAAATCTATTACTTTAGGTTATTGAATTCATTATGCATTGATTTGTTTATGTCATACTCTCTTTGCTTATCTTTAATTCTTGTGGTTGCAAACATATAGTATGCGCCTAAAAACAAAACTTGTTTCATACAAAGGTTGATATTTGGAAAAGAGAGTAGTGACAAGAAAATAGGATTTCCAACCCCTATTTCATGCGTTAATGCCTTAATAGGATTAACAACTTGGAGATTTCGCATTGTTATTGTAAGAACTTTTGATTCGAGAGAACTAAACTAAATTTGTCCTTGATGGTTGAGAAATACTAGGATAAAGTTAATAAATACGTTTCTCTGTAAGCATAATGCATCTATGAATTTGCAAAACCCAATAGTAGAAAGTATTGAAAACTATAAGGTGGACATAACTCTAGATTGTTATTTCTCTGAATTCAAATACTACTAGATATCTTTCATTTTATTTAAACTGAAACTATAAATTTGTGAACCAAATCAAAACCTCTTTTTTGTTTTACAAAAACAAATGGTTAAAAGTCAACTAATCTACATACAACTTAATTAACACCATATACCCTGTGGGGTTCGACCCCAACCTAGTTGGTTTATATATTTTACAACGACCACTTACACTCTTATAAGAGAGTTGTAGTTTGGGCGTATCAATTACCTCTATCCTTATCCCACTTCTCGTACCACTGGTATGCATCATCGTTGAGTTGGTAAGCTGCAAAATTCACCCCTTCCACACTTGTCGCGTGCATTACCCTCAACATCTTCTCTATTTCATCCAAAAAACCTTATGGATCATCCTCCACCTTCACACCAGTACAAGTAGGTGGATTCATGTTAATAACTAGGAAATAGTATGAATCAATTTACTTTAATGCCCCAAGATCCCATCCCGAGACATCACATGGTGCTTATGACCCCAAAGGACTACAAGCTAACCCTTTACTGATATTTGTACCTGTACACTGCACAATATATAAAATAAATATGAAAACTAGCCATAAAGTTTAACACATCTATGAATAATCATAATACAGAAAAACTGAATACTAATACATCCGTCTGAAAATCCTCTAAACTGTCTGAACTGCAGAGTTGAAGGGATAGGTCGCCAACTAACTCCCTCAGCTGAAAATAAACAAAATCTGAAGCAATTATAGTAAATTAAGAGTTGCCCTCAAAAGAAGAGGACTCAGTACTACTGCTACTAACTGGGACAGAACTGCTGAGGATACTCTGGATCCTGTGCCTCTGAACCAATGGTGTCAAATAAAACACCCTAGCGCAAATGCGTCAATACAGGAATGTACCGAGTATGTAGACGAGGTAGGCTAATGCAAGGGCTCAAACATGCACAATATCTAAAATGAATAATCATGAAGATGCGGCATGAGAAAACATATATGAATGCACAGACCATAAACACAATCATCACAACTGTAGATACTGAAACTCGAATACCACTTTACTGTAGACTGAACTCACTACTGACACTAAGATACTGAATCACTCACTCATCTTATACTGATAACTGAGATTATTGAGCTTTCTTAAGTTCTGCACTTGTCTAAGGATACCGAGTTCTATAGTTCACTGAGTTTTGAGAATCATGTCTCAACTGGAATTATTGAGAAACTGACATGGGATCTAGACAACAGCTCTATTGTCGAGTATAAATACCCCTAGGACTCGATCGCATAAAAGAAAAGCATGATCATTCATTCATCATCACTATTGTTCATATATCATCACAATAATTCATGCATCATCATAATCGTTTATTCATCATCAAAATCATTCAAGACATCACCTTAAGCATTTAACGATCACAAACATCTATTCATCATCACAGTTGCCAAGGGGTCACTTTAAGCATCTCAAAAACATAATCATATAATAATGTAGGGGAAACATGCTACTAGATTGTACTTCATTCAACAAGGTTTTACCTCAACTATTCCATACCTATATCAATCTTGACATGTGTTTGGATATCACATGGCTTGATGAAAATTCCTACTATCATGGAATAATTCATTCACTTAGGCATTTTTTAAAACACTAGGCATGCATAAACTAACTCACAATTTGGGGTTTCATCTTCAACATGCTACAATGGCCTTATGCTTCACCAAAGCTCTTTATAAAACCTCGGGGGAACATACTTCGCTTATTCAACCATTTATACACACATTTGACATGAACACAACACATAGAAAGCAACATAAGGAAGATTCATCACAAATATCACATGGATTCCACCTACTATGGTCAAGGGTCATGAATCTTGTAAACAAACATGAATCAAAACTCAAAAACACATTGAACATCAATTTCAACTCATACAAATCATTAACAACTCATAAACATAAAAATATTTGAGTTTGAAAATGGTTCTTGAGCTTCTTGGATGAAAGGGACCCAAGAATCAACATCTACATACCTTAATTTTTGAAATTGGATGAGTTCTAATGTTTGAGACTCTATCCGCACTTGTAATAAATAATTCTTAAATTCCACACTATAAGGAACTTGATTCTTGAAGAAATCCTGATGATTTATTGATGATTTTTAGAAGTTTAGGGTTCTTGAATTGAAACCCTAGTTATTCTCTCTTTAGAGATTTGGAAGAGAAATGAAGAAATTAGGGTTTGAATGAGGGTTCTCATATTTATAGAGGCTTCCGAAAGGTGGCAAATGACCAAAATACCCTTGCAAAAACATTGCTAAAAAAAAATAGCTGACAACATTCGTGACAACCTGTCAAGTTGGTGATAGGCCGTCACTAATTGTCGTAACAAAAGGGTGAAATTTTGAGTTTCTGGTTAAGTTTGATGACATTGGTTATAGGCCGTCACGGGAATGATGGCTTGTAAAAAAATGTCGTCACAAGGGTTAGAAATCTCCCCAGGTCTGATGACATTGGTGATAGGTCGTCACGGGCGTGGCGGCTTGTCACAATTGTCGTCACCAGTTTCCCAGCTAGTCACGTTGGAGTAAAATGGTCATTACTCCTGGCTCCGATATCGGTTTTTGATGAAATCTGTATTGTTGAAAAGATAATTCAAAGATCTTTCATTTGGTATATAGTAGGTCCTATAATTCGATATATACAAGGATTTATGGTCGATTTAAGTTGACCCAAATTTTGACGGTCACTAAAACTTGAACGATAGGAAAAATTTCAACTCATCCTTTAGTGAGGGGACCTGTATGATCTTAATTCATGCTCAAATAGATTCCCACACGATTCAAAGTATTTCATACTTGGGAAGATATTTTTGAAACATTGAGACTCAGATTTTCACTTTACCAAATACGCTCTAAGGCTCAGACTGGAAGAGGATTTTGCGGGGCATTACATTAACAAAATTCCACATTCCTTACTTCACCCTAAAGACGACTACTTGAAACGGATGGAACACAAGAAATATCAGGGTTTGGACCCCCAGAACGAGTATGGATCCCTTGTGTCCCTTCAACATTGTCCCTAGATGGGTCAAAAGAGTTTCTTTGTGTTCTAGATCATTAAGGCATGATCTATACAGAAAACAAAAAAGGATTAAAAAGGACCTTAGATCTTCAGCTTGAAACAGACTACCAAGAAAATGAAACATTTCTAAATGCTTTGTAGCCTCTCCCTTATGAGTCCAATGCACTACACACCCAAAAAAGAGACTCTACTTGGTATGGCTTTGTGGACTCCCAATTGACCATGAACTTAAGTCCTTCTCATAATAAGCTTCCCAAGTCCAACCATGACCATGGACCACCCGTAATACCTAACCCAAATATCCAGTGCATGCCCTAAGTCGGATGAATTTTGAACATATAACAATATAGTGAATAACTATCTAAATCAAGATTCTAGGATAGGTCTATAACTGTGACCGACCCAAATGAGTCCAACCGTCCCAAACCAACTGATAGCCACAACCAAACCGTAAAACAAAACTAAAATAATAACCAAACCAAGTTCCATTACATAACATAAAAGGATGGAACAACGAGAAATTTCATCTAACGATATTATCCCCAATACCAATGCCAATACTAAGGCTGACACTAATACCGATCCCGCCCATGCCAACCCATAGTAGTTCCCCATAAGCCTTTAACCAAAAGAAAACCAAAATACAGTTGACATTCCCCTAACCATAGACAAAACCAATATGAATAAATAAACCAAAGTATATGAAAATGTCCATAACATGAAATTGAGCCTTCCGGAAAGATGGAAGCTTACCACTTTAATCCAAAAGCTGATTACAAAATTCGATCACTATGTAGGAGGAATAGAATGGCCACTTCCTGCATCATGTAGGGATACAACCGCCCAAAGATGGTTTAGCAGGTGAACGCTAGAATGAACTAGGGATAATGATAAAATAATGCCTACTAGTAAAACCATATAAACCAATAAATGCATATAAACTTTATATATACGTAACCATGCTGGTAAAAGGGATTGGGTTTCGCATGTATTTGAAACCATTAACCTGGGTATGTGTAGATTAACCATCCTTACCAACCCATGGGCTATATGGGGCAAGTGTAACACCTTGAACGGTCCCTGATGTGTGTAGTCACACAAACCGGAGATACCATAAGAGTAGGGGATTCCCAACAAACAAATCCATTATTCCATTTATTATTAACGAAGGCTATTAATAGTAGTATCGTCATACTGACTATAACTTACAAGTATTGTCCTTATCCAATCCTTAAGAAATTTAGGGATTCCAGTGTACCCATTTATCAAATTAACTTAGGAGAGTCCCCAGTACCCAACAAGTTGTTCATTAACATGTTTACTTAGGGGATTTCATTGTACCCCACAGGGAATTCAATTAACCATGACCATGACCACTAGACCATTTCGTTTAACCATTCCAGATTATTTAAACAATTTAGGGTTCTGTTACCAAACCATACAATGCAATAGTTGCATTAAAAAGTCCAATAATATAGTAAAGTCATTCTGATTGGTATTTTGTCAAACATATTAGGTGCGTAGTGTTTCTAAAACCAAAACCAAATACCAATTAACCATTCCCATACAACCAAGTATCCAAACCACCATTAAAACATGTAAATACATAATTAAACATGGGAAAACCATAACCAAACTATTCTAACCAAAACCCCTAATATTTATTTGAAAACACAAAACCATATAATAATCAAGCCATGAAAACAATTTACAAAACAATGAGGGAAGGAGTACATGCCCTAAATTGAGTAGATAATGGAGAGAAATCACCAACACAAACCCAAAATTAATCCTTAAGATAAAACCCTAGCTTCCTTTGACCAAGAACTTTAGAGAGAATTAGAGAGTATTTTCTAAGTGTTAATAAATAGAATAATAGGGAAAATAGCCTCCCAAGTGGGTTAAAAGTCGCAAGGCCTTACTAGGTTAAGTGTGGAAATATCTAGTTTGCCCTCACTTAAAATGCATAAAATTCTCGTCAAGGAGTACGACTAACCATACTAGTCGTACACTTCAATACGAGTGGTACCCACCATTCGTACCCTAGGGCTTCCTCTTGGACCCAACACTGTCCAAGGTATAGGTAATTTAAACCAAGTGATACCCAAAGCATACGACCCATACCTTTAACCCATACCCTGGTAGTATAGAATCATAAGAGGTTTTGAACACGGTCCACCATATGAGTCTATGGTATAACTCATACCCTTGCTTACTGCTCATTGTAAGACACTTATAGTCAGATCTAAGTTAGGCTACCAAGTCTAAGATTAAGTAAAGGAGAGGACCAAACCCAATAACCCGTATCCACCAATACGACTCGTACCGATCCAGATTGTACCCATTCTAGAACCTAATTCAACCCACCAACCAACACTGATCAGTATATGACCAAGGCATACCACTTATACCCTAGTATACAATTGGTACCCACTGCTCATATTTTGTCTCAAACTTATAAATATAGGAAATATTCTAAGGGTCCCAAACCTAGGGTGTTTCAACCAACTACCTGAACCATGCAAGGATGCCTATTCTAGTTAGTCATGATACCCATGAAAACCTCTAGAATCTTTCTCTCTAAAAGTATGACATCTGACCATCCCTAATGGCCTACCCCTCTTGGCCCCCAGATATGCTCAAATAATAAACTAAGTCATCTTAGCATGATCCACTATACTCTTAAATGATGCTCCATATACTACCATTTGAGTTGTATCAAGCTATAGTAAAATGTCTACCCCTTTCATGAACTTCTAAATCTTCTCAGACTTAGTGGCAATACTGGCATAAGAATATTTAGTAAAGGCATGGAAATATACCTCGTACTCTACAACAGCTATGGAGCCATGCTTAAATGATCAAAATCATCTCTCATATGATCCTTTAGGCTAAATGAGAAACTTTTTCAAAATGACCTCAGTCCTCAACAAACTGATGTTAAGTCATCTCTGGAGAATAAAGTGGTTTGCAACTAACAAGTGACCTCCACCAATCTTTAGCTACATATCTATATTAATAAGTAGTATAAGAAACTCCATGGGACTCAAGCGAACCATGGTTATGTAACTTTGCATGAAAATCAATCAAGAACTAATAAGAGTCCTCACCTATAACACCACTAAACCTAGGATGACCTAAATAAGTGAACCTTTGAAACCTCTTCTGGTCCTCAAAAAACATAATAGTAATTGCAATAATATAAGGCATAGTAAATATGGCTAGCTAAGATCCTACCTGAGAAAGTAACATACAAGAAGGATGAACTCCTTATCTCAAAATACCATACTTAGATGCACTGAAAGAGGAACAACACTCGGAGTTTGAGGAATACCATCTACACTAGTGTAGAAAAGAGTGAAATACAATTTAGAACATAGGGTATGAAAGATCCTTTTAATAGAGAACAAAACAAGGATATTTGATAAGGATATTTTAATGTCTCTCAAAGATAGATACATCTATTTATGTACCGATCTACAAGACTTAACTAAAAACCCTATTCTTACACTGATGAGACCAATAAAACCTATTTTCTTTGATAAGAATTTGTCATGATCCCAAAACCAAGGGTCATGATGGAACTTGTCATGGCAAACCTTTACAAATATGCTTATTACCCAAACTGATATAAAAGGAGAAATCAATATCAAAACCCAAGGTAAGACTTCTATAATGGAGTTGAACAACACATATATAGTAAAAGAATACATACATAACCAAAGATACAATACAAAATACCAAAACTTAGTGCCATAGTGTAATAACTATTAAATGTATCTCTTATGTCATAAAGATATAATGAGAGTCCAAATTCAAGTATAATAAAAAACACAAATAGATATATATCACATCAAACACATTAAAGAGTTTCAAAAAGATAGATATCACATCAAGAACAAAAATACAACACAGAATGTACTCAATAAATGAAATGAAATAAAGTTAATGACGATGATGATGACCAAGTTTATCACACAACCTCTGTATACACCTATAAAAATATGCTTCTAGGTAGGACCAATGAGGGATTATTCAACTCATATACAATCTAATATCCAATACCAATATCCATAACTCTTCTCTAGAACATACATCAATAGAAGGCTTTTAAGGATGTCATATTTCTATTAGAAAAGCTAGTATTTCTATGGTGGTACCAATGTTTTATTAATATATGTGTGAAATAAGACACCAATCAAACCTACCATACAAGGATAAAAGATTTATAAATTATAAGATGAAATGAGAATGATGACAATATATCCGAGGTTGTCATCCAACCTTCATATATACTTACGAAGTTGTGCTCTCAAGGAAGGAACGATGGGGGTTCACAACCTATGTGAAATCCAATATACAATACCAATCCAATATTATAACTTTTCTTTGATACATACATCAGTAGAGGGTTTTTAAAGATGTCATATTTTCTATTAGAAAAAGCTAGTATTTCTAGTATTTCAACAGTGGTACCGATGTCTCATGAATGCATATGATATGAGTATGTAATTATCACAACCAACTAGAAATTTCCAAATCCAACCAATATACTAATCCATTTGATCCAAAATCTACTCAAAATGGTAACCATCCCTTATCCAATATAATCCATATGCCAAAGGAGCAATATAAAAAATAGTAAGCCATTTATACCACACAGTTTGCAATTTAGGCTTTTTTCATAGAAAAAATTCAACCAAATATACATACACAATTCGAACCACATCTTATACGACCCCACACAGTATCACATAGAAAAAAATATCTCAAAACCACTAAATAGAAACAACATAGGCCCCCCCACAGGCACACAACAACAATACATCCAATTTATGATTAGATCCTACACCAATAACATGATTTTATACCAATATTAACTACCTAACCTAATCAGAAAAAAGTGAAGCCATAACCTACTTCTAAAGCCAAACTAATCCAGCAAGCCTTAACCAAGGAGCTTGCTCCTTACAAATGGATACAAAATCAACTAAAACATACCAATATGGAATCTACATATTAGAAGGAATTCAATAATACTCATATCAGCCATTTTCATGTAAGGGTTAAAAGGGACAGCCAAAATAGGTTTTAGTAAAGGAAGGGTAAAACTAAAATTTTAGTCCATGAATTTACCCATTTTTAAAGGAACTCATAGAAGAAAACTCAGGTGAAAATGGGTTAATATTGGGGTTTATATTGAGAAAATACCAATTTAGGCCCTTCAAACAGATATCACAAAATTACACTGTCAAAATCAAGGTTTGATGTGATTTAAATAATAGTAATCAAAGAAATATAATTGAAATATAGATTTGGAGCCTATCTTAGCTTAAGAACAGATGAAATTTCCCCAAAAACTTAAAAATCAATATCTAAGTCTCAAATAATTGTGAAATAAATCAAGAAAATGAATATATATATACATGGGTACCTGGTGGTATAAAGCTGTCAAGAAATAATTTACCGGTACTCGGTAATTCGTGCCAGTCTGCTAAAGCAAACAAGGGGCGCTTTAAAGACTTTTGCTAAAGCAGATAGGGAACCGTTATTGCATCTTTATCCAAATAGAGTACACCGCTAAAGCAGCCAACTGTCAATTTAGAGACTAATGCTAAAGTAGCCAAACTGGCGCTTCAGTGGCTACACAACTAAATGTTTCACTAACTGTGGAGACATTGAAAATTTCAAGTCTCTGTTGGCCCCTCGATATTCATTTGAGATCCTGAGTACGCAAATATACTATGCTATCCTATCAACTTCGACACTCTAGACTCAATGGTGATATCAAATCTTTGAAAAAAATATTGTTTTCACAAAGTCGACCCTTGAAACTCAATTTCACAACTTTCTGAATCGAGGTTAAAATGAGATATAAAAGTCATCAAAGAACACCAATCATGTTACTAACCTAAAATTAAGATTCTAGATCTACTGGCACAGTTCGTTTGCCCATCTAATGCAAATATCAACCTATTGCCTATTTCTACCAATCTTCTTGAAATTCTATAAAAATCTAGCAAAGATTCTACGTAAATCATGAATGATATATTTTGGATAATGTATGATAGAGAGTAAGTACAAAGAATACTCTGTAATACTTTATTCATTATTGATCATCTGTCCAGATTTCTTTTCAAAATCACAACTGTTTGCATAGCCAATTATCGACTCTCTTTACTAGTAGAGGTGAAAATGATAGTATCTTCTACATAATTAAAATGATTAATTTTTTCACTCTATTTGGGCATTCCAAATCCCTTAAAATCCTTGTTTAAACAATTTATTTAGGGATCTAGATAGTACCTCAGTAGCTAATGTACACAAAGTATGTTATAAAAAGGTCATGCTTTTTAACACCTCTGGTGGAGTGAAAAAAAACATAAGCTTGCCTTTTAATCAACACAGAATACCAATCTTTAGCAATCAACCTCCATACATTGTCAACCATTCCCATATTAAAGCCAATTTTTCAAAACTTTAATCATGAAACTCTATTCTTGTCATATGCCTTATTCATACCAAGCTTGATAACCCTATTAATTGGTTTTTCCGTCTTTCTAATCACTGTTATAATCTCTCGATTCAACAATACATTTTCAGAAATATTCCTACCTTTAACAAACCCAAACTGATTTTGTAAGATAATTCTTGGTATCAATCCTTTCAATCTATCATGAAGAATTTTGAAATTAACATTAATAAGAAAATTGTTGATACATAGGTTTAATTTCTAAAAATGATAGGACCATTTCCTTCTTAGGAAGAAGGACCAGATTTGTCTGAGTGATTAACTTGGGAAGTGTTTAGCCTTCAATAAAACCATTCGTCATTGCACAAGGTTCTTTCCTAACAATATCCCAACAATTTTGAAAGAATCTTTAAGTGAATTCATCAGGTCTATTAGAAATATATCGACTAAGTATAAAGACTGTAGCTTTCACCTATAATTCCGTACATAGAGTATTTAGCCTACAATTTTCTACTTTAGTGACTATTTTAGGAACATATTCTGTAAAGAACACTCCACTTAACATGAAAAAGATATGAATGGCTGCTGAAAAAAGATATTTCTTTTGTAGTAACCTGCTCACTCTTTAGCAAACTTACCATTGCATTTTTCATTTTATTAATTGCTAGTCTTTTCCTTCTCCCCCTTAACAAACTATGAAAGAACTTAATGTTATAATTCATTTCTGAAACCACTGAAACCCTATTTTTTGTATTTAGTACTCTACCTTAATTTTTCAGTATTGAATCAGTTTTACTTGTGCTTGCTTCATTGCTTCACTTATTGCAATAGTCAGAAATTTTTAGATAATTACTATTTAATTCTAACAATATCTTCCCTAATGACCAATTGCTAAAAAATGTCACCAAGTTTATCTTTGCTACAAGAAATTAGATCTAATTTGGTCATCTTCATTTTCAGCTTAAGATTTATGAAAACATCATCATTGGAAATAGAGTTCCAAGAATTCTTCACCACATCCTTGAAGCTTTTCATGTCTACCCAAAACTTCAAGAATCTGAAAGACCGACTAAGATGTGACTCTTGACTTCCATAAGCTAATAAGAGAAGTGCATGATCAGAACCAGCTGTTGCAAGTTATTTGAAGTTCACATTACAATAAAACTAGTAAATTCTTTATTAATAAGTAATTAATCATGTCTCTTGAAGAAATCCTCATCAACTTTTCCATTCCATAAGGTGAATAGACTACCTTTAAATTTATGTCAATAAGATCATAAGAATTGACACAAAATGCAGAGTATTCATATTATTGTGGATAAATTAGAAGGTCATCTATTTTTTATTCAGCATCAAGAATATGTTAAAGTCCCCTCCAACCAGCCAAGGTAAAATCAAAGAATATATTACCCTATAAATCACGCCTCTGTATAGTATCACACTTTGGATATACAATAATATGTATAACAGACTAGAAAATATCATGAAAATTCAACTGCAAAGTAATCTACTACTTTAAATCTGCTAATACATCAACTTAAACATCATCTTGTACAAGTACCCAAATATTGCTATTTATATTACTATTTGTATTTTGCATTCTTAACTTTCTTATGTATTTCTGGAGTCGTCTACTTTCCTAGAAAGGTTCCATCAATGTAATGAATCTAAACTTATGAGGCCTCTACAACATTTGTATCCTGTGGAAATCATGATTGCTTCTTGCAAACCATATATTCTAGAATAATACTTTCATATTCTTTTATTAGATGACTTGACTCATCTTTTAGAAACACTCTTGTAGGCTGCTGCACTTTTGATTTTCCTTTATTTTTCTTCATGATTGACTATATTTGTGGTGATAACCTAACTTCCTTCATAACTTCTTTTAAATTCTACTGGTTGTCTCCTTCCTTATTATCTCCAATGCAACCTTTGCCCTTACTATTCTGCTGCTCCATTTTTATCCTTATACACTTATGAGAAACAATATCATGTAACTTCTTCATACAAGAGGCATTCTTGTCTTCATGAATGGGTTATGGCAATATGACAATATCCTACACTTTAGCATGGGATGTAAATTCTAACAACTTTGTCTCTGTTATAGGTGGATATGTTCTAATTAAAGCTTTTTCTTTTGCCACTGATATATCCACACCCAAAGGGGCATGGTAAGTGTCATTGGCAAGTGCATAGTTTAGATTCTACAATCTCTGATTTTAAGCTATTTCATTGACATATTTTTCCTGATTATTGTGTATTTTTGCCCTCTTGTATCCTACTTGAATCAAATACTAAATCATCTATGTGACTACTACTGCTACTAATTGTTTTGCCTTTATTAATACAATTGTTTTTTTGTATCTTTTTTTCTATATCTTTATGTGATTCCCTCCTTATGTTGGATATCTCTGCTTCTCCAGTATCATGAATATGTTCAAATTTTGAAGTATTATCCTTGTGTTTCATTGTGAAACCATCCATTTTACTATGTACTATGTTCTTGTGCGCATAAGAATCCTCTGATTGTCTTTTGATATCTGTATATATTATACTAATATTGTGCCACTCTTCTTTAGCTACTGGTTATAGTTATGATCTCCCTCTTTGCATACTAATGATATTTGAGTTTCTCAGAACTTTCATCTAAATTTCCACTATGAACCTTCTTGTTTTATCCCTTTCATCTTCCCCCGCTAGCCAGCTTATCAGACTCCTTCTTATTTTCCCCTCATCTTGTAGCACATCAAAATGGTTAGCAGTGTTAACACCTTTGTTGAGTTATGATTCTATAGCTGCACTCATTACTCCCTTATCCATATCGAATATTTTCTTTGTTAGGTTTAATTTAGCAAATACCACCTTTTTATTTATGTACCTTCTTTGCTTTGGTGTGATACTATACTTGACATTAATATTACTGGCCCCTTCATGCTTGACTTCTATATTCTTCTCTTTTAACTTAGGATATAGACTTTGACATTAAATATCTTCATGACCTTGTAATTTGCAAGTATGGTTATATTTAGAAGCTAGAACAACATGCACTATAAATCTCGCACAAATAGGGTGAGTTTTATTTATCGTAGCCATATATAATTGAATTGGCTTTCCAATAGTTGTATCCAAAGAACGCAAAAACTTTTTTCAGAAAAAGAAGGTAAGAGATCACGAGAACAAAATCTATGTCATTATTTTAGTTTCCTCTTATAGCTTAAACATGTATTCATAAATGAGTGGCCTCATTTTATATGCCACACCTTCCTTCACAATGATGTCTTAAACATTTTTAGATAACATGCTTACAAAATCCTGCATACTAATAAATCGCATCAATATATGCCTATTCCTTAATAGACCGATTTTGCAAAATCCTTTGACCTTACATGATTTAGACATTTGATTTCTCAAATTCTCTAATTCTAGTATGCCATAGGAGAATTTTCCAATAACTACAGATTGTAAATCTTTTATCAGATTCATCTTTTAATCTTTTTCTTCAATCAACAACACTTGTTCCCCTTCATGATTATATTTAACTGGCATTATGGAATCATGACAGGACTTCTTGTCTTAATTCAAATTATGTTTGGTTTCAATAGATCCACAAACTTTAATTTTGTATTACTTGAATCCTTCGTATTTATTTCTCTGCAAGTAAAACTAGTAGGCTTGATAAGCAAACTAGGAGCATTATTATTCACCTCTATTCTATAAAATCAGTAGGCTTTGCTGGGGTCTTTGAAATCCTATTGAAATTTAGGTGGTACAATTCTGGATAGTTGGTTGGTAATATTATTACAATTTATTGACTAACACCATGAGGATGATGGCATTGTTGACTAAGATGTCATTTTGATGAAACCCTTTAAAATTTATTTAATACATAGAAATTTGTATGAGCAAGTAACAATTCATTGTGTAAGGGTGAGATTAGTATGGTCCTCCTATAATAGGATAAGGTGGATACCAATCATGACTATTTGGATTATGATATGAGGTCATGATCTAAATGGTCATATGGAGAACCTACCAAGAACCATCCACCTACTAAGAACCAGCCTTGGTAGGTAAGCTGAAAACCCAAAAATGAAAGAAATTTGATATATGAAGAAAAGCAAGAAAATACAAGACTTCTAGAATGAAGTTAGGCTAAAATATTTGATATAACATAATATACAAAAAAATACATAAATCCTAAGACCTAGAGCCATAAGTGTAAGAGCATTTAATACAAGTCCGAGTTTGAAAAACATAAGTTTTACTCATGCATACCTCGAATATCAATTCTCATAGCATGTGATCAACAACTGCGAGTCACATTCATACATGGATTTACACCAAAAGAGTACAAAGTTAGAAGTGAGTATGGTCTAATTGTACACTGTCTGTATCATAGGCCGATAGACAAAATGGAAAATAAAACAAGTAAAGTACTATGAGCATGTTCCACTTTCAAATATAAAATGATTGAAACAGTATCTTACATTGTTTCCATTAACAATTCTTCAATATGTAGTCATAAAGGATTAATGCACATGAAATATAAGTAAGAAAACTAACTACACAGCAACAAGTACATAAAAGAAACACAAAAAATGCAAATTTAATCCAATGATGGTGGGATTTTTTTATACACCTTCTACGCCTTAATGCTTTAAGACAAGACCCATGGGGGGATTCAGAAGCCATAAAATTTTATAATCTCAATCAACCTTTCTATCACACCCCTAGGTATAGATATTTTATAAAATGTCTTATTTTCTTACAAAATCAGTATTGGTCAACTAATCTTATCGGCACATCCCTCGATATAGATGTTTTATAAAGTGCCACATTTTATGTAAAAAATAAGTTTTTCTTACAGTTACCAATATCATGAATATGTATAAATAACATGAGGATATAATTATCACAGCTAATTAGTAGAAAGATAATGATTAATTAAATATATGAATAAGCTTAGAATCAACTCAAAATAACAATATTTCATGAAAAAAGGACATCAAATGGAACCACTGGTATAAAAAGTCATGTAAGACATCAATAACATAATATTAAGCCCATCACTCAGATATATTATAGTAATAAAGGAAAATAATGATCAAGTAAGGCCTAGATTAACAATTCAAACCCCCATTCATGCGACAAATTTAAAAATAAGGAAATGTAATGCACAAATAAGACCCACAATATTATATAAAGCCCCTACTCAGGCATCATAAAAATTATGCTTTTTCAAGTCAACAATAATTTAAAAATTAGCCCCCATTTAGGCACCAAACAATAATAATTATTCTAAAATACAACTCCCGTGACTAAATTTTGTAACTCATAGCATGCTTTACATGATTGTTAACTACCCAACCTAGTCTAAAGAAAGTTAAGCCATAACCTATCTCAAAATGCTAAAATTCAAGCATAGATCCTTCAACATAGAGTCTTTCCTTTACAAACAATCTCAAAATAAGCTAAATATATCAAACGTAATCTATATGTCAAAATAAAGCTAAGAATACCCTTATTAGCTATATTTAAATCGGCTCAAAAAATAGTTTGAATTGTAGGTTTGAAATGAAAAGGGTAAAATCTGAAATTTTTATTTAGAAATACGTTCTCCCAATCAACAGGACACTAGATAGGTAAACTTGAGTGAAAACAAGTTGAAATCATGCTTAGTTCAAAGAAAAATTAATTTTAGAGTTTATCGAGAAAAATTCCTTAATTTGAGTTTGGAAACATAATTTTGAAGGTGGATTTGTTATGTATTCATTAGTAATTGATCAAACAAGGACATAAAAATTATCCACACAATTTTTTGGTGAAAACCCTCTTGAAATCACCTCCACCCAAGCTCTCAAAGTCTAAAACTTGAGAAATTGGAGGGTTTTGGTAGAGAAAAGGAATTAAATCTACCCAAGTCCTAGTTGATCATTATGATCAATGTAACTTATGTAGCGATCAAGACTTGACACAAATTGATCCCTCCTAATAGAGTTAACCTCTTCACTTTTGTGATGACTAAAATCCTAACCCCTTACGATTGTAACCCCCTCCCCCTACTGCAATCTTGATGCCCAATAAAATCCTTCTCTACAGATGTAATAGTTGACCCATGAACGCAAAGAAGGATTATGAACGTAGAAACAACAAAACGAATAGGTTTTAAGATTTGAAATATCTCCAAACAGGCCTTCAAAATTCATTTGGGACCATACAAAAATAAATCGGATATGCTACTATGCTATTTTTGAAGTTTTAGAATCAATGGTATCGTCAAATTTTTTAAAAGAGATTTTTTATGATAATTTAATCTTTGGAGACCCCTTTAGGCTTAATTTCAGTTAATTTTCCTCAAAAGAGTTAAAATAAAAAATAAAGGCTCATAACCTGAGTTGGTTGTGCTACTAACCCAAAATTGACTTTTTAGATTTAATGAAATAGTTCAAATAGCCATGCAATTGTCAAAACATGAAATATTGATCGAAGTCAACTCATATCTTTTAAAAACTTCTAAAAGTTTCATACTCACCTAAATCACTTTCGAATGCATCATGAATCATGTCAACTATTCCCACAACTCACCAACAATATATAACAACAATGGGGTAGATAAAAATGATCAAAACACATAAAAAGGAAAAATTTAAAACTTAGGTTGTTACAATTGTAAGGAGGGAGGAAAAATTCTAGG
This sequence comes from Capsicum annuum, assembly GCF_002878395.1. Lineage (NCBI taxonomy): Eukaryota > Viridiplantae > Streptophyta > Magnoliopsida > Solanales > Solanaceae > Capsicum > Capsicum annuum. Next base: position 20,998 of record NW_025890635.1, on the reverse strand, counting down.
ACGTGAGAGTTTGTGAGGTGATTAGGGTTTAGTGAATTTTTTAAAAATTATTTTTCTTATTTTTTGGCTCTTAATATCTGCGTTGATACCACATAAATAACACATCAGTATACGAGTCAATCTAGACAACGAATGAAATATGTTTCTTAGACATGAAAAAATAGAGTCATGTTTAAATTCTTTTATTCAAGTGTAGATGTGTTTCTAATACTAGATATAGTTTAGGCAGTAAAGTAATATTTCACAACAAGTGTGCGTGTCTTTTCAACAACTCTTTTTATGTTAAATGTATCAAATTTCCTTTAATCTTGTAGTCTTAAACATGTCATTAGAAAGCTAGAACTAAAGAATTACTAAAAAAGGGAAGGGTCAATCTATATTTGAACAGAATTAAATAGAATAAAAAGGAACACAGGTAAAACAAATTGAAATGGATGGCAACATAGTTTAGAATTTTTATTTTATACATGGTAATATGATTTTATAATTACAAAATCTTATGGTATATAAGGATTAAAGTTGCAAAATTGTTTAGTTAACTATTAAATTATGCGACAATCAAAAACCTTCACACAAAATGAAATAACTAGTAATTTTTTTCTTAAAAAAATCTTTTATTAACACTGTCACATAAAATAAAATAGAAAACTAAATATTTATCTTTTGAGAATT
>NW_025890635.1:0-17326 GCF_002878395.1 Capsicum annuum | reverse complement strand
AATTCTCAAAAGATAAATATTTAGTTTTCTATTTTATTTTATGTGACTGTGTTAATAAAAGATTTTTTTTAAGAAAAAAATTACTAGTTATTTCATTTTGTGTGAAGGTTTTTGATTGTCGCATAATTTAATAGTTAACTAAACAATTTTGCAACTTTAATCCTTATATACCATAAGATTTTGTAATTATAAAATCATATTACCATGTATAAAATAAAAATTCTAAACTATGTTGCCATCCATTTCAATTTGTTTTACCTATGTTCCTTTTTATTCTATTTAATTCTGTTCAAATATAGATTGACCCTTCCCTTTTTTAGTAACTCTTTAGTTCTAGCTTTCTAATGACATGTTTAAGACTACAAGATTAAAGGATATTTGATACATTTAACATAAAAAGAGTTGTTGAAAAGACACCCATACTTGTTGTGAATTATTACTTTACTGCCTAAACTATATCTAGTATTAGAAACACATCTACACTTGAATAAATGAATTTAAACATGACTTTATGTTTTCATGTCTAAGAAACATATTTCATTCGCTGTCTAGATTGACTCGTATACTGATGTGTTATATATGTGTCATCAACGTAGATATTAAGAGCCAAAAAATAAGAAAAATTATTTTTAAAAAATTCACTAAACCCTAATCACCTCACAAACTCTCACGTCCTAGAATTTTTCCTCCCTCTTTACAATTGTAACAACTGAAGTTTTAAATTTTTCCTTTTTATGTGTTTTGATCATTTTTATCTACCCCATTGTTGTTATGTATTGTTGGTGAGTTGTGGGAATAGTTGACATGATTCATGATGCATTCGAAAGTGATTTAGGTGAGTATGAAACTTTTAGAAGTTTTTAAAAGATATGAGTTGACTTCGATCAATATTTCATGTTTTGACAATTGCATGGCTATTTGAACTATTTCATTGAATCTAAAAAGTCAATTTTGGGTTAGTAGCATAACCAACTCAGGTTATGAGCCTTTATTTTTTATTTTAACTCTTTTGAGGAAAATTAGCTGAAATTAAGCCTAAAGGGGTCTCCAAAGATTAAATTATCATAAAAAATCTCTTTTAAAAAATTTGACGATACCATTGATTCTAAAACTTCAAAAATAGCATAGTAGCATATCCGATTTATTTTTGTATGGTCCCAAATGAATTTTGAAGGCCTGTTTGGAGATATTTCAAATCTTAAAACCTATTCGTTTTGTTGTTTCTACGTTCATACTCCTTCTTTGCGTTCATGGGTCAACTATTACATCTGTAGAGAAGGATTTTATAGGGCATCAAGATTGCAGTAGGGGGAGGGGGTTACAATCGTGAGGGGTTAGGATTTTAGTCATCACAAAAGTGAAGAGGTCAACTCTATTAGGAGGGATCAATTTGTGTCAAGTCTTGATCGCTACATAAGTGACATTGATCATAATGATCAACTAGGACCTGGGTAGATTTAATTCCTTTTCTCGACCAAAACCCTCCAATTTCTCAAGTTTTAGACTTTGAGAGCTTGGGTGGAGGCGATTTCAAGAGGGTTTTCACCAAAAAATTGTGTGGATAATTTTTATGTCCTTGTTTGATCAATTCCTAATAAATACTTAACAATCCACCTTCAAAATTATGTTTTCAAACTCAAATTAAGGAATTTTTCTCGATAAACTCTAAAATTAATTTTTCTTTGAACTAAGCATGATTTCAACTTGTTTTCACTCAAGTTTACCTATCTAGTGTCCTGTTGATTGGGAGAACATATTTCTAAATAAAAATTTCAGATTTTACCCTTTTCGTTTCAAACCTAAAATTCAAACTATTTTTTGAGCCGATTTAAATATAGCTAATAAGGGTATTCTTAGCTTTATTTTGACATATAGATTACGTTTGATATATTTAGCTTATTTTGAGATTGTTTGTAAAGGAAAGACTCTATGTTGAAGGATCTATGCTTGAATTTTAGCATTTTGAGATAGGTTATGGCTTAACTTTCTTTAGACTAGGTTGGGTAGTTAACAATCATATAAAGCATGCTATGAGTTACAAAATTTAGTCACGGGAGTTGTATTTTAGAATAATTATTATTGTTTGGTGCCTAAATGGGGGCTAATTTTTAAATTATTGCTGACTTGAAAAACCATAATTTTTGTGATGCCTGAGTAGGGGCTTTATATAATATTGTGGGTCTTATTTTTGCATTACATTGCCTTATTTATAAATTTGTCGCATGAATGGGGGTTTGAATTGTTAATATAGGCCTTACTTGATCATTATTTTCCTTTATTACTATAATATATCCGAGTGATGGGCTTAATATTATGTTATTGATGTCTTACATGACTTTTTATGCCAGTGGTTCCATTTGATGTCCTTTTTTCATGAAATATTGTTATTTTGAGTTGATTCTAAGCTCATTCATGTATTGAATTAATCATTATCTTCATACTAATTGGTTGTGATAATTATATCCTCATGTTAACTATGCATATTCATGATATTGGTAACTGTAAGAAAAACTTATTTTTTACACAAAGTGTGGCACTTTATAAAACATCTATATCGAGGGATGTGCCGATAAGATTAGTTGACCAATACTGATTTTGTAAGAAAATAAGACATTTTATAAAATATCTATACCTAGGGGTGTGACAGAAAGGTTGACTGAGATTATAAAATTTTATGGGTTCTAAATCCCCCCCTGGGTCCTGTCTTAAAGCATTAAGGCGTGGAAGGTGTATACAAAAATCCCACCATCATTGGATTAAATTTGCATTTTTTGTGTTTCTTTTATGTGCTTGTTGCTGTGTAGTTAGTTTTCTTACTTATATTTCATGTGCATTAATCCTTTATGACTACATATTGAAGAATTATTAATGGAAACAATGTAAGATACTATTTCAATCATTTTATATTCGAAAGTGGAACATGCTCATAGTACTTTACTTGTTTTATTTTCCATTTTGTCTATCGGCCTATGATACAGACAGTGTACAATTAGACCATACTCACTTCTAACTTTGTACTCTTTTGGTGTAAATCCAAGTATGAATGTGACTCGCGGTGGTTGATCTCATGCTATGAGAATTGATATTCGAGGTATGCATGAGTAAAACTTATGTTTTTCAAACTCGGACTTGTATTAAATGCTCTTACACTTATGGCTCTAGGTATTAGGATTTATGTATTTTTTTTGTATATTATGTTATATCACATATTTTAGCCTAACTTCATTCTAGAAGTCTTGTATTTTCTTGCTTTTCTTCATATATCAAATTTCTTTCATTTTTGGGTTTTCAGCTTACCTACCAAGGCTGGTTCTTAGTAGGTGGATGGTTCTTGGTAGGTTCTCCATATGACCATTTAGATCATGACCTCATATCATAATCCAAATGGTCATGATTGGTATCCACCTTATCCTATTATAGAAGGACCATACTAATCTCACCCTTACACACTGAATTGTTACTCTCTCATACAAATTTCTATGTATTAAATAAATTTTAAAGGGTTTCATTAAAATGACATCTTAGTCAACAATGCCATCATCCTCATGGTGTTAGTCAATAAATTGTAATAATATTACCAACCAACTATCCAGAATTGTACCACCTAAATTTCAATAAGATTTCAAAGACCCCAGCAAAGCCTACTGATTTTTATAGAATAGAGGTGAATAATAATGCTCCTAGTTTGCTTATCAAGCCTACTAGTTTTACTAGCATAGAAATAAATACGAAGGATTCAAGTAATACAAAATTAAAGTTTGTGGATCTATTGAAACCAAACATAATTTGAATTAAGACAAGAAGTCCTGTCATGATTCCTTAATGATTAAGCCAGTTAAATATAATCATGAAGGGGAACAAGTGTTGTGGATTGAAGAAAAAGATTAAAAGATGAATGTGATAAAAGATTTACAATTTGTAGTTATTGGAAAATTCTACTATGGCATACTAGAATTAGAGAATTTGAGAAATCAAATATCTAAATCATGTAAGGTCAAAGGATTTTGCAAAATTGGTCTATTAAGGAATAGGCATATATTGATGCGATTTAATAGTATGCAGGATTTTGTAAGCATGTTGTCTAAAAATGTTTAAGACATCATTGTGAAGGAAGGTGTGGCATATAAGATGAGGCTACTCATTTATGAATACATGTTTAAGCTATAAGAGGAAACTAAAATAATGACATGGATTTTGTTCTCGTGATCTCTTACCTACTTTTTTTTGAAAAAAGTTTTTGCATTCTTTGGATACAACTATTGGAAAGCCAATTCAATTATATATGGCTACGATAAATAAAACTTGCCCTATTTGTGCGAGAGTTATAGTGCATGTTGTTCTAGCTTCTAAATATAACCATACTTGCAAATTACAAGGTCATGAAGATATTTAATGTCAAAGTCTATATCCTAAGTTAAAAGAGAAGAATATAGAAGTCAAGCATGAAGGGGAGAGTAATATTAATGTCAAGTATAGTATCACACCAATGCAAAGAAGGTACATAAATAAAAAGGTGGTATTTGCTAAATTAAACCTAACAAAGAAAATATTCGATATGGATAAGGGAGTAATGAGTGCAGCTATAGAATCATAACCTAACAAAGGTGTTAACACTGCTAACCATTTTGATGTGCTACAAGATGAGGGGAAAATAAGAAGGAGTTTGATAAGCTGGCTAGCGAGGGAAGATGAAAGGGATACAACAAGAAGGTTCATAGTGGAAATTTAGATGAAAGTTCTGAGAAACTCAAATATCATTAGTATGCAAAGAGGGAGATCATAACTATAACCAGTAGCTAAAGAAGAGTGGCACAATATTAGTATAATATATACAGATATCAAAAGACAATCAGGGGATTCTAATGCGCACATGAACATAGTGCATAGTAAAATGGATGGTTTCACAATGAAACACAAGGATAATACTTCAAAATTTGAACATATTCATGATACTGGAGAAGCAGAGATATCCAACATAAGGAGGGAATCACATAAAGATATAGAAAAAAAATACAAAAAAACAATTGTATTAATAAAGGCAAAACAATTAGTAGCAGTAGTAGTCACACAGATGATTTAATATTTGATTCAAGTAGGATACAAGAGGGCAAAAATATACAACAATCAGGAAAAATATGTCAATGAAATAGCTTAAAATCAGAGATTGTAGAATCTTAACTATGCACTTGCCAATGCCACTTACCATGCCCCTTTGGGTGTGGATATATCAGTGGCAAAAGAAAAAGCTTTAATTAGAACATATCCACCTATAACAGAGACAAAGTTGTTAGAATTAACATCCCATGCTAAAGTGTAGGATATTGTCATATTGCCATAACCCATTCATGAAGACAAGAATGCCTCTTGTATGAAGAAGTTACATGATATTGTTTCTCATAAATGTATAGGGATAAAAATGGAGCAGCAGAATAGCAAGGGCAAAGATTGCATTAAAGATAATAAGGAGGGAGACAACTAGTAGAATTTAAAAGAAGTTATGAAGTAGGTTAGGTTATCACCACAAATATAGTCAATCATGAAGAAAAATAAAGGAAAATCAAAAGTGCAGCAGCCTACAAGAGTGTTTCTAAAAGATGAGTCAAGTCATCTAATAAAAGAATATGAAAGTATTATTCTAGAATATATGGTTTGCAAAAAGCAATCATGTTTTCCATAGGGTACAAATGTTGTAGAGGCCTCATAAGTTTATATTCATTACATTGATGGAACCTTTCTAAGAAAGTAGACGACTCCAGAAATACATAAGAAAGTTAAGAATGCAAAATACAAATAGTAATATAAATAGCAATATTTGGGTACTTGTACAAGATGATGTTTAAGTTGATGTATTAGCAGATTTAAAGTAGTAGATTACTTTGCAGTTGAATTTTCATGATATTGTCTAGTCTGTTATACATATTATTGTATATCCAAAGTGTGATACTATACAGAGGCGTGATTTATAGGGTAATATATTCTTTGATTTTACCTTGGTTGGTTGGAGGGGACTTTAACATATTCTTGATGCTGAATAAAAAATAGATGACCTTCTAATTTATCCACAATAATATGAAGACTTTGCATTTTGTGTCAATTCTTATGATCTTATTGAAATAAATTTAAAGGTAGTCTATTCACCTTATGGAATGGAAAAGTTGATGAGGATTTCTTCAAGAGACATGATTAATTACTTATTAATAAAGAATTTACTAGTTTTATTGTAATGTGAACTTCAAATAACTTGAAACAACTGGTTCTGATCATGCACTTCTCTTATTAGCTTATGGAAGTCAAGAGTCACATCTTAGTCGGTCTTTCAGATTCTTGAAGTTTTGGGTAGACATGAAAAACTTCAAGGATGTGGTGAAGAATGGTTGGAACTCTATTTCCAATGATGATGTTTTCATAAATCTTAAGATGAAAATGAAGATGACCAAATTAGATCTAATTTCTTGTAGCAAAGATAAACTTGGTGACATTTTTCAGCAATTGGTCATTAGGGAAGATATTGTTAGAATTAAATAGTAATTATCTAAAAATTTCTGACTGTTACAATAAGTGAAGCAATGAAGCAAGCACAAGTAAAACTGATTCAATACTGAAAGATTAAGGTAGAGTACTAAATACAAAAAATAGGGTTTCAGTGGTTTCAGAAATGAATTATAACATTAAGTTCTTTCATAGTTTGTTAAGGGGGAGAAGGAAAAGACTAGCAATTAATAAAATGAAAAAATGCAATAGTAAGTTTGCTAAAGAGTGAGCAGGTTACTACAAAAGAAATATCTTTTTTCGGCAGCCATTCATATCTTTTTCATATTAAGTGGAGTGTTCTTTACAGAATATGTTCCTAAAATAGTCACTAAAGTAGAAAATTGTAGGCTAAATACTCTATGTACTGAATTAGAGGTGAAAGCTACAGTCTTTATACTTAGTGGATATATTTCTAATAGACCTGATGGATTCACTTAAAGATTCTTTCAAAATTGTTGGGATATTGTTAGGAAAGAACCTTGTGCAATGAAGAATGGTTTTATTGAAGGCTAAACACTTCCCAAGTTAATCACTCAGACAAATCTGGTCCTTCTTCCTAAGATGGAAATGGTCCTATCATTTTTAGAAATTAAACCTATGTCTCAACAATTTTCTCATTAATGTTAATTTCAAAATTCTTCATGATAGATTGAAAGGATTGTTACCAAGAATCATCTTACAAAATCAATTTGGGTTTGTTAAAGGTAGGAATATTTCTGAAAATGTATTGTTGAATCGAGAGATTATAACAGTGATTAGAAAGACGGAAAAACCAATTAATAGGGTTATCAAGCTTGGTATGAATAAGGCATATGACAAGAATAGAGTTTCATGATCAAAGTTTTGAAAAAATTGGCTTTAATATGGGAATGTTTGACAAAGTATGGAGGTTGCTTGCTAAAGATTGGTATTCTGTGTTGATTAAAAGGCAAGCTTATGTTTTTTTTCACTCCACCAGAGGTGTTAAAAAGCATGACCTTTTTATAACATACTTTGTGTACATTAGCTACTGAGGTACTATCTAGATCCCTAAATAAATTGTTTAAACAAGGATTTTAAGGGATTTGGAATGCCCAAATAGAGTGAACAAATTAATCATTTTAATTATGTAGAAGATACTATCATTTTCACCTCTACTAGTAAAGAGAGTCGATAATTGGCTATGCAAACAGTTGTGATTTTGAAAAGAAATCTGGACAGATGATCAATAATGAATAAAGTATTACAGAGTATTTCTTTATACTTACTCTCTATCATACATTATCCAAAATATATCATTCATGATTTACATAGAATCTTTGCTAGATTTTTATAGAATTTCAAGAAGATTGGTAGAAATAGGTAATAGGTTGCTTGGGTTGATATGTGTTTACCTAACACAGAAGGTGGATTGGGGTTTAGATCTATTTTTGATGTCTCTAAGGTACTCTTCGCTATGTTATGGTGGAGATTCAAAACAAAAGAATTCATGTGGACTAGTTTTTTATGGAACAATTATTATAAAAGGCAAATGCCTCAAATTGTAGAATGGAGAGGAAGATCTCAGAATTGAAAGTTAATGCTCCAAGAAAGGGATAATATTGATTAATAAATTTGGTGGGAGACTAGATGTGCTCATTCTAGCATTTGATTTGACAATTGGACCAAGTTGGGTGCATTGTATTATTACTTACCTATGGTAATAACCTGATATTTAGTGATTCATTTGAATTATTCATTCTTTTGAGATTTAACCATTTTACCCCTCCTTGTGGTTGTATTATGATATTTTAAGGGTGTGTATATTATTGGCATGGTTTCCAATGATTTTTGGTATGATTTGTATGACTTTGTGGTTTTTGGTGGTTAAAAAGATTTTGCAGTAAACTTTGGTCTACATTTACTGATCTTTGCATTAGATGGGCAAACGAACTGTGCCAGTAGATCTGGAATCTTAATTTTAGGTTAGTAACATGATTGGTGTGCTTTGATGACTTTTATATCTCATTTTAATCCTCGATTCTGAAAGTTGTGAAATTGAGTTTCAAGGGTCAACTTTGTGAAAACAATATTTTTTTCAAAGATTTGATATCACCATTGAGTCTAGAGTGTCGAAGTTGATAGGATAGCATAGTATATTTGCGTAGTCAAGATCTCAAATGAATATTGAGGGGTCCACAGAGACTTGAAATTTTCAATGTCTCCACAGTTAGTGAAACATTTAGTTGGTGTAGCCACTGAAGCGCCAGTTTGGCTACTTTAGCATTAGTCTCTAAATTGCCAGTTGGCTGCTTTAGCGGTGTACTCTATTTGGATAAAGATGCAATAACGGTTCCCTATCCGCTTTAGCAAAAGTCTTTAAAGCGCCCCTTGTTTGCTTTAGCAGACTGGCATGAATTAGCGAGTACCGGTAAATTATTTCTTGACAGCTTTATACCACCAGGTACCCATGTATATATATATTCATTTTCTTGATTTATTTCACAATTATTTGAGACTTAGATATTGATTTTTAAGTTTTTGGGGAAATTTCATCTGTTCTTAAGCTAAGATAAGCTCCAAATCTATATTTCAATTATATTTTTTTGATTCCTATTATTTAAATCACATCAAACCTTGAATTTGATAGTGTAATTTTGTGATATCTGTTTGAAGGGCCTAAATTGGTATTTTCTCAATATAAACCCCAATATTAATCCATTTTCACATGAGTTTTCTTCTATGAGTTCCTTTAAAAATGGGTAAATTCATGGACTAGAATTTTAGTTTTAACCTTCCTTTACTAAAACCTATTTTGGGTGTCCCTTTTAACCCTTACATGAAAATGGGTGATATGAGTATTATTGAATTCCTTTTAATATGTAGATTCCATATTGGTATGTTTTAGTTATTTTGTATCCATTTCTGAGGAGCAAGCTCCTTGGTAGAGGCTTGCTGGATTAGTTTGGCTTTAGAAGTAGGTTATGGCTTCACTTTTTTCTGATTAGGTTAGGTAGTTAATATTGGTATAAAATCATGTTATGGGTGTAGGATCTAATCATAAAATGGATGTATTGTTGTTGTGTGCCTGTGGGGGGGCCTATGTTGTTGCTATTTAGTGGTTTTGAGATATTTTTTTCTATGTGATACTGTGTGGGGTCGTATAAGATGTGGTTCGAATTTTGTATGTATATTTGGTTGAATTTTTTCTGTGAAAAAAGCCTAAATTGGAAACTGTGTGGTATCAATGGCATACTATTTTTTATATTGCTCCTTTGGCATATGGATTATATTGGATCAGGGATGGTTGCCATTTTGAGTAGATTTTGGATCAAATGGATTAGTATATTGGTTGGATTTGGAAATTTCTAGTTGGTTGTGAGAATTACATACTCATATCATATGCATTCATGAGACATTGGTACCATTGTTGAAATACTAGAAATACTAGCTTTTTCTAATAGAAAATATGACATCTTTAAAAACCCTCTGTTGATGTATGTATTAAAGAAAAGTTATAATATTAGATTGGTATTGTATATTGGATTTCACATAGGTTGTGAACCCCCATCGTTCCTTCCTTGAGAGCACAACTTCATAAGTATATATGAAGGTTGTATGACAACCTCGGATATATTATCATCATTCTCATTTCATCTTATAATTTATGAATCTTTTATCCTTGTATGGTGGGCTTGATTGGTGTCTTATTTCACACATATATTAATAAAACATTGGTACCACCATAGAAATACTAGCTTTTCTAATAGAAATGTGACATCCTGAAAAGCCTTCTATTGATGTATGTTCTAGAGAAGAGTTATGGATATTGGTATTGGATATTAGATTGTATATGAGTTGAATAATCCCTCATTGGTCCTACCTAGAAGCATATTTTTATAGGTGTATACAGAGGTTATGTGATAAACTTGGTCATCATCGTCGTCATTAACTTTATTTCATTTCATTTATTGAGTACATTCTGTATGGTATTTTTGTTCTTGATGTGATATCTATCTTTTTGCAACTCTTTAATGTGTTTGATTTGATATATATCTATTTGTGCTTTTTCTTATACTTGAATTTGGACTCTCATTATATCTTTATGACATAAGAGATACATTTAATAGTTATTACACTATGGCACTATGTTTTGGTATTTTGTATTGTATCTTTCGTTATGTATTTATGTTTTTACTATATACGTGTTGGTCAACTCCATTATAGAAGTCTTACCTTGGGTTTTGATATTGATTTCTCCTTTTATATCAGTTTGGGTAATAAGCATACTTGTAAAGGTTTGCCATGACAAGTTCCATCATGACCCTTAGTTTTGGGATCATGACAAATTCTTATCAAAGAAAATAGGTTTTATTGGTCTCATCAGTGTAAGAATAGGGATTTTAGTTAAGTCTTGTAGATCGGTACGTAAATAGATGTATCTATCTTTGAGAGGCGTTAAAATATCCTTATCAAATATCCTTGTTTTGTTCTCTATTAAGCGGATCTTTCATACCCTATGTTCTAAATTGTATTTCACTCTTTTCTACACTAGTGTAGATGGTATTCCTCAAACTCCGAGTGTTGTTCCTCTTTCAGTGCATCTAAGTATGGTATTTTGAGATAAGGAGTTCATCCTTCTTCTATATTACTTTCTTAGGTAGGATCTCAGCTAGCCATATTTACTATGCCTCCTATTATTGCAATTACTATTATGTCTTTTGAGGACCAGAAGAGGTTTCAAAGATTCACTTATTTAGGTCACCCTAGGTTTAGTGGTGTTATAGGCAAGGACTCTTATTAGTTCTTGATTGATTTTCATGCAAAATTACATAACCTTGGTTTTCTTGAGTCCCATGGAGTTTCTTATACTACTTATTAGTATAGATATGTAGCTAAAGATTGGTGGAGGTCACTTGTTAGTTGGAAACCACTTTATTCTCCAGAGATGACTTGAGATCAGTTTGTTGAGGACTGAGGTCATTTTGAAAAAGTTTCTCATTTAGCCTAAAGGATCATATGAGAGATGATTTTGATCATTTAAGCATGGCTCCATAGCTGTTGTAGAGTACGAGGTATATTTCCATGCCTTTACTAAATATTCTTATGCCAGTATTGCCACTAAGTCTGAGAAGATTTAGAAGTTCATCAAAGGGTTAGACGTTTTACTATAGCTTGCTACAACTCAAATGGTAGTATATGGAGCATCATTTAAGAGTATAGTGGATCATGCTAAGGTGACTTAGTTTATTCTTTGAGCATATCTGGGGGCCAAGAGGGGTAGGCCATTAGGGATGCTCAGATGTCATACTTTTAGAGAGAAAGATTCTAGAGGTTTTCATGGGTATCATGACTAACCATAATAGGCATCCTTGCATGGTTCAGGTAGTCGGTTGAAACACCCTAGGTTTGGGACCCTTAGAATATTTCCTAGATTTGTAGGTTTGAGACAAAATATGAGCAGTGGGTACCAATTGTATACTAGGGTATAAGTGGTATGCCTTAGTCATACACTGATCAGTGTTGGTTGATGGGTTTAATTAGGTTCTAGAATGGGTACAATCTGGATCGGTATAAGTCGTATTGGTGGATATGGGTTATTGGGTTTGGTCCTCTCCTTTACTTAATCTTAGACTTGGTAGCCTAACTTAGATCTGACTATAAGTGTCTTACAATGAGCAGTAAGCTAGGGTATGAGTTATACCATAGACTCATATGGTGGACCGTGTTCAAAACCTCTTATGATTCTATACTGCCAGGGGTATGGGTTAAAGGTATGGGTCGTATGCTTTGGGTATGACTTGGTTTAAATAACCTGTACCTTGGACAGTGTTGGGTCCAAGAGGGAGGCCTAGGGTACGAGTGGTGGGTACCACTCGTATTGAAGTGTACGACTAGTGTGGTTAGTCGTACTCCTTGACGAGAATTTTATGCATTTTAAGTGAGGGCAAACCAGACATTTCCACACTTAACCTAATAAGGCCTCGCGACTTTTAACGCACTTGGGAGGCTATTTTCCCTATTATTCTATTTATTAACACTTAGAAAATACTCTCTAATTCTCTCTAAAGTTCTTGGTCAAAGAAAGCTAGGGTTTTATCTTAAGGATTAATTTTGGGTTTGTGTTAGTGATTTCTCTCCATCATCTACTCAATTTAAGGCATGTACTCCTTCCGTCATTGTTAGTTCAAACTAAAGGCATATTTTGTAAATTGTTTTCATGGCTTGATTATTATATGGTTTTGTGTTTTCAAATAAATATTAGGGGTTTTGGTTAGAATAGTTTGGTTATGGTTTTCCCATGTTTAATTATGTATTTACATGTTTTAATGGTGGTTTGGATACTTGGTTGCATGGGAATGGTTAATTGGTATTTGGTTTTGGTTTTAGAAACACTACGCACCTAATATGTTTGATAAAATACCAATCAGAATGACTTTACTATATTGTTGGACTTTTTAATGGAACTATTGCATTGTATGGTTTGGTAACAGAACCCTAAATTGTTTAAATAATCTGGAATGGTTAAACGAAATGGTCTAGTGGTCATGGTCATGGTTAATTGAACTCCTTGTGGGGTACAATGAAATCCCCTAAGTAAACATGTTAATGAACAACTTGTTGGGTACTGGGGACTCTCCTAAGTTAATTTGATAAATGGGTACACTGGAATCCCTGAACTTCTTAAGGATTGGATAAGGACAATACTTGCAAGTTATAGTCAGTATGACGATACTACTATTAATAGCCTTGGTTAATAATAAATGGAATAATGGATTTGTTTGTTGGGAATCCCCTACTCTTATGGTATCTCCGGTTTGTGTGACTACACGCATCAGGGACCGTTCAAGGTGTTAAACTTGCCCCATATAGCCCATGGGTTTGTAAGGATGGTTAATCTACACATACCCAGGTTAATGGTTTCAAATACATGCGAAACCCGATCCCTTTTACCAGCATGGTTACGTATATATAAAGTTTATATGCATTTATTGGTTTACATGGTTTTACTAGTTGGAATTATTTTATCATTATCCCTAGTTCATTTTAGCGTTTACCTGCTAACCCATCTTTGGGCGGTTGTATCCCTACATGATGCAGGAAGCGGCCATTCTATTCCTCCTACATAGTGATCGGATTTTGTAATTAGCTTTTGGATTAAAGTGGTAAGCTTCCATCTTTCCGGAAGGCTCAATTTCATGTTATGGACATTTTCATATACTTTGGTTTATTTATGTATATTGATTTTTTCTATGGTTGGGGGAATGTAAACTGTATTTTGGTTTTCTTTTGGTTAAAGGCTTATGGGGAACTACTATGGGTTGGCATGGTTGGGATCGGTATTAGTGTCAGTCTTAGTATTGGCATTGGTATTGGGGATAATATCGTTAGATGAAATTTCTCGTTGTTCCATCCTTTTATGTTATGTAATGGAACTTGGTTTGGTTATTATTTTAGTTTTGTTTTACGGTTTGGTTGTGGCTATCGGTTGGTTTGGGATGGTTAGACTCATTTGGGTCGGTCACAGTTATAGACCTATCCTAGAATCTGGATTTAGATAGTTATTCACTATATTGTTATATGTTCGAAATTCATCCGACTTAGGGCATGCACTCGATATTTGGGTTGGGTATTACGGGTGGTCCATGGTCATGGTTGGACTTGGGAAGCTTATTATGAGAAGGACTTAGGTTCATGGTTAATTGGGAGTCCACAAAGCCATACCAAGTAGAGTCTCTTTTTAGGGGTGTGTAGCGCATTGGACTCATTAGGGAGAGGCTACAAAGCATTTAGAAATATTTCATTTTCTTGGTAGTCTGTTTCAAGCTGAAGATCTAAGGTCCTTTTTAATCCTTTTTTGTTTTCTGTATAGATCATGCCTTGATGATCTAGAACACAAAGAAACTCTTTTGACCCATCTAGGGATAACGTCGAAGGGACACAAGGGATCCATACTCGTTCTAGGAGTCCAGACCCTGATATTTCTTGAGTTCCATCAGTTTCAAGTAGTCCTCTTCAGGGTGAAGTAAGGAATGTGGAATTTTGTTAATGTAATGCCCCGCAAAATCCTCTTCCAGTCTGAGCCTTAGAGCGTATTTGGTAAAGCGAAAATTTGAGTCTAAATGTTTCAAAAATATCTTCCCAAGTATGAAATACTTTGAATCGTGTGGGAATCTATTTGAGCATGAATTAAGATCATAGAGGTCCCCTCACTAAAGGATGAGTTGAAATTTTTCCTATCGTTCAAGTTTTAGTGACCGTCAAAATTTGGGTCAACTTAAATCGACCATAACTCCTTGTATATATCGAATTATAGGACCTACTATATACCAAATGAAAGATCTTTGAATTATCTTTCCAACAATACAGATTTCATCAAAAACCGATATCGGAGCTAGGAGTTATGACCATTTTACTCCAGCATGACTGGCTGGGAAACTGGTGACGACAATTGTGACAAGCCGCCACGCCCGTGACGACCTATCACCAATGTCGTCAGACCTGGGGAGATTTCTGACCCTTGTGATGACATTTTTTTACAAGCCATCATGCCCGTGACGGCCTATGACCAATGTCATCAAACTTAACCAGAAACTCAAAATTTCACCCTTTTGTTACGACAATTAGTGACGGCCTATCACCAACTTGACAGGTTGTCACGAATGTTGTCAGCTATTTTTTTTAGCAATTTAAGGATGTTTTTGCAAGGGTATTTTGGTCATTTCCCACCTTTTGGAAGCCTCTATAAATATGAGAACCCTCATTCAAACCCTAATTTCTTCATTTCTCTTCCAAATCTCTAAAGAGAGAATATCTAGGGTTTCAATTCAAGAACCCTAAACTTCTAAAAATCATCAATAAATCATCAAGATTTCTTCAAGAATCAAGTTCCTTATAGTGTGGAATTTAAGAATTATTTATTACAAGTGCGGATAGAGTCTCAAACATGAGAACTCATCCAATTTCAAAGATTAAGGTATGTAGATGTTGATTCTTGGGTCCCTTTCATCCAAGAAGCTCAAGAACCATTTTCAAACTCAAATATTTTTATGTTTATGAGTTGTTAATGATTTTTATGAGTTGAAATTGATGTTCAATGTTTTTTTGAGTTTTGATTCATGTTTGTTTACAAGATTCATGACCCTTGACCCTAGTAGGTGGAATCCATGTGACATTTGTGATGAATCTTCCTTATATTGCTTTCTATGTGTTGTGTTCATGTCAAATGGGTGTAGAAATGGTTGAATAAGTGAAGTATGTTCCCCCTAGGTTTGATAAAGATCTTAGGTGAAGCATAAGGGCCATTGTAGCATGTTGAAGATGAAACCCCAAATTGTGAGTTAGTTTATGCATGTCTAGTGTTTGAAAAAATGCCCAAGTGAATGAATTATTCCATGATAGTATGAATTTTCATCAAGCCATGTGATATCCAAACACATGTCAAGATTGGTATAGGTATGAAATAGTTAAGGTAAAACCTTGTTGAATGAAGTACAATCTAATAGCATGTTTCCCCTACATTATTATATGATTATGTTTCTGAGATGCTTAAAGTGACCCCTTGGCAACTGTGATGATGAATAAGATGTTTGTGATCGTTAAATTCTTAAGGTGATGTCTTGAATGATTTTGATGATGAATAAATGATTATGATGATGCATGAATTATGGTGATGATATATGAACGATAGTGATGATAAGGAATGATCATGCTTTTCTTTTATGCGATCGAGTCCTAGGGGTATTTATACTCGACAATAGAACTGTTGTCTAAATCCCATGTCAGTTTCTCAATAATTCCAGTTGAGACATGATTCTCAAAACTCAGTGAACTATAGAACTCGGTATCCTTAGACAAGTGCAGAAGTTAAGAAAGCTCAATAATCTCAGTTATCAGTATAAGATGAGTGAGTGATTCAGTATCTTAGTGTCAGTAGTGAGTTCAGTCTACAGTAAAGTGGTATTCGAGTTTCAGTATCTACAGTTGCGATGATTGTGTTCATGGTCTGTGCATTCATATATGTTTTCTCATGCCGCATCTTCATGATTATTCATTTTAGATATTGTTCATGTATGAGCCCTTGCATTAGCCTACCTCGTCTACATACTCGATACATTCCTGTACTGACGCATTTGCGTTAAGGTGTTTTATTTGACACCATAGGTTCAGAGGCACAGGATCCAGAGTATCCTCAGCAGTTCAGTCCCAGTCAGTAGCAGTAGTAGTGAGTCCTCTTCTTTTGAGGGCGACTCTCAATTTACTATAATTGCTTCAAATTTTGTTTATTTTCAGTTGAGGGAGTTAGTTGGCGACCTATCCCTTCAACTCTGTAGTTTAGACAGTTTAGAGGATTTTCAGACGGATGTATTAGTATTCAGTTTTTCTGTATTATGAGTATTCATAGATGTGTTAAACTTTATGGCTAGTTTTCGTATTTATTTTAGATATTATGCAGTGTACAGGTACAAATATCAGTAAAGGGTTAGCTTGTAGTCCTTTAGGGTCATAAGCACCGTGTGATGTCTCGGGATGGGATCTTGGGGCATTAATGTTAATTGATTCATACTATTTCCCAGTTTGTTGCTACTCAAGCTGAGGAGGATGCATCTGGTGTTGCATCTGCTGAAGTTACAAGGGTTGCCCATTTTATTAACATGAATCCACCTACTTGTACTGGTGTGAAGGTGAAGGATGATCCACAAGGTTTTTTAGATGAAATGGAGAAGATGTTGAGGGTAATGCACGCAATAAGTGTGGAAGGGGTGAATTTTGTAGCTTACCAACTCAAAGATGATGCATACCAGTGGTACGAGAAGTGGGATAAGGATAGAGGTAA